>NC_046652.1:19058712-19358712 GCF_900324485.2 Mastacembelus armatus | reverse complement strand
TCTTTATGTTGTAGAAAGTCAGCAGACTAATTACTAACAACTGAACTAGTCCACATTAGCATATGCTATCTCAGGATTATGATAGTTTTGGGTGTCATGATTCTGTTTGTCCAAGTGTGGTTTGAGACTGGCTTTACTGTGCCTTATATTGTTAGATTTGAACTGTTCAGCCATTAGTCGATCAGGCTTTGATCATGATTGGCTCATTGTATGAATTGTAGAGTGATGACCAGGGAAGTCTTGACAGGGTCAGATTTGGGTTGTCCAACGCAGGAAGTTAGTGTGTTGTAATGTTGAGAGTAGTCTTGTTGTTGATCATCACCACCCAAATTCTGATAGAAATCCAATGTTGGTAGTACCAGAGGGTTCAGTCTCTGGGTTGTCTCTCTGCCAAGCTTCACCCCCAAGCAGAACCACCAATCCTGGTGAGGTCTAACTTTGCGTTTCGGTTCTGGGGAGGCCTCCCAGCAGGGGATCTTTTCCCACCCCTGTAAAGCGTTCCGTCACGATCGCTGGGATATATCGGACGGTTTAGTACGTGTCGGTCGGTCGACGTGGGACCAGCCAGGACTGGGTTTCTGGTGTTGGGGGCATCAAGCCTGGCAGAGACAGACAATTCAGACAACTGGACTGACGCTGTTGGACACTTGGTTTGTGTCTTAGTTTAATTTTCCATCTAGTGGTGATGTTGACAGTTATGGCTCTGCAGACCTGATTAGTTTGAAATGTGCAGGTTGACACCATGTTGAAGTATCGTCAGTGTGTTAATATCAGAAATGCTGTTTCCAAAAGTTGATCTGAGTCCAGTCAGTCTCAAACAGGTTTTATCCACGGATGTGGATCAGAGACATCAGTCAGGCTACTGGAGGTTTAGTTGTTGCAGAACGACGCAGGCGGACCGGACACAGGATGTAGGCACATAATGTAGACTCCTGGTTTGGAGCTAAGGGCCATGGTTGTGCAGTTTCCAAAACCAGACCAGGATCCCTCTGGTTTTGTGAATCAGCTGACTGTGGTGCTGCTGTGATCCTACTTAGACAGAAAGTGATGCTGACATGTTTCAGGGAAGGAAGCTTCAGCTGTCCCACATCAGCCTGATGCAGAGCAGACTACAAGAAGGCAGCCTGGGTCAGTAGGTTGTTGTGCTGTTGGACAGTCTCTCACCTCCACTCATGTGTTAGAGCTGCTTTTCAAACCATAGGAACTAACTAGTCTTTATTTCCTGTTCTGAACAGACTCAGTTGGACTCTGTTGTTTCTGTTGAAACTGAACAGACCAGACAGTTTGTGGCGTCTGCTGCTTTCAAACGCTTCACTAGTGTCAGAGAAAATGAGCAGTTTGAGGTAGTGAACAGGTCTACAGCTCAGATGGACTCAGTCTTTCTGGTTTGAGGTCTTTGTGTTTGAAGTATTGTTGTAAATATTTATGTTGTGATTGACTTCCTGTGAACTGACTTAATGTTTGAGGTTAGTCTGTAATTGTCTAGTTCAGTCTTGGTAATAAACATCTGACTTCAGTTCAGAATTTCTGTTGTTCTTTGGCTCACCTTTCTGTTCCACAGTCGTAGGTTCTTTATTTACTGTTGATCTCCACAAGAAGGTTCATGAAGTGAATATCACACATCCTGATGTATATTTTCATAAACAGTTTGAGTTAAAGTTGAAGAAAACTGTTTTTACAGATTTGAAGTTGAGATGTTTTTATAACAAAGATCAGTGTAAACAGACATAAAAACCCAGCTCACTGCAGACCTTAAAGATCTGGTTCTTCTGATTGTCCTTAAAATCTGTTTTGCATTGCTCCTATGAAGCAACAGGGTCGACAGTCTCAGGATCTTGGACTTATGAGTCTGAGTTACTTAAATCTCTTAAGAGTAAATCACCAAACTAACCAAAAAAATCTTTCATTTCTTGTGTGTTCCCTCTGTTCTGCCTGGTGACGTCTTTAAGGACCCATTACCACAGTGTTTGGATTTCAAAATGTTCTTTTAAAAAATCCTGGTCTTGTACTTTTCGCTGCATCAGTTAAAATTGCAGCAGGTGGTTCTGCAAAGTTACTGCTGAACATAAATGACAAACCAGGCTCATCTGACAGTTGAGGTTGTGCAAAGAGGAGAGTTAGGAGACAGATGGTTTAGTTTGAAGATTCACTTCTGCTCTTTATTTGGTGTCAGGGTTTTATTTGCTCAAGTCAGGCAGATGCTGCAGCTCAGTTGCTCTTTGCAGCCTAATGAGCTGAGAAAAATGGCGACTCTGGCTTCCACAAATTACTTTCATATGCAGAAATTCCTTCTGCACTTAATTCCCCTCAGTGTTAATATATTCACCAATAAACTACAAACTCTCATCTGAAAAGCTAAAAACAATTATTGAAGAAGTTGCCAACTTTCTGTCACCAGCAGTGAGAAAGTTCATGAAGCTGATTATTTGTGAAATAGCAACAAAATGCAGGATCTTGTGGTTCTGATCAGTATTTGGGTTTGATTAGTTTTGCTCTCAGTGCAGGAGCCAGTGTGGCAGAATGAAAGTCTGTTGTCCAAAGATATGGACAGACAGTGAGACATGACACCTGCTTCGATTCATGTGGCCAAATACAGATTGTAGTGTTTTTACTCTGCGTGTGAGCATGTCCACACTGAAATATTTCATACAGTGACTGAAACGTGTCCTGGAGCTTTTTCTTTTGGTTTTTAGATCAGCATCATTTACAAGATGGACATAAAGTTGAATCCAGAATTTTGGATTAGTGGATTAAGGTCAAAGGGTTTATCCTTCAACCTTTGCTACTTTCTATTTTCTAATGTACAAATGTTAGTTTTTGACATTCAAGCTTTATTCTTCTTAAGTTCTCGGTTCAACTTCCAAACCACGTCGGTTTTGGAGGAGCTGCAGACCCACATCGTTACTTCACCTTTCCAGGCCTTGCACAACAACGGTTGACGGTGTCTCTTTAAAACTGTTGCTTCTGCTCTTGACTTCCAACCATGTGACTGATGCCCAGCAAGGAAGCTTCAGCTGTTTCAAACGTAGATGTCACATGATTTCCCCAACAAAAGCAGTTTCTTCCTGTTTGGGAAAATTATAGCGTCTAGCTTGGAGTTTTCTTTGTTTTTTGTGTGAAATGAAACATGTTTGTGAGCTGAGTTAATGAATTTGGTCTTTATATAGAAGCAGTGAGATGAGCACACAGACAACACTTTGGTCAACCAGTTTGATTTGTAGGCAATAAAAAAAACTGTTTTAGAAAATCAGGGTAAATGCACTTTGAGCTGCAGGTCAAACATTCAGCATCTGCAGGTCAGTTCAAGACAGACATGATCAATCAAAGGTCAACGTGGTGATCAGCTGTTTGGATGCTAATGATGCCTTGGTGGATGGACCAGTCCCACCGTGAAGTAACGGAAGCTTGTGAAGTGTGTGTGTGTATCTATGTCTGTGTGTGTGTGTTCAGTGTCTGAAGAAGGAAGGACAAAAGGTGAGCGTCTTCCTGCAACAGACTTGGTCTTTGCAGGTCCAGTGTGGAGCCAAAGTTGTTTGTCAGGCCTCATGTATCACTTTCACGCCTCTAAGGACTGAAGCCACAACAGAGCAGACGCTTCACTTGTGGAAAACCAGCTGTGACAGAGGCCAGAGTGACAGCAGGGTGGACTCTGCCTTTGTTTGTGTTTACCACAGAGGAGTCAGCAGAGCCAACCTTTCTATAGTCCCTTTAAAACCTCCCACTGTCCCTCTGTCTCTAACCCCCACCTCTCTCATCAACCATCTCGGGGGGAAGCTCGGGAAACGGACTTTTCCATTTTTGCACAAAGGTCCACTGTGGGACCCTTTTACTGTGTCTCTCTATTGAACAACAGTGGGACTTGCTGACGTCTCCATGTCAAGCATGTGGGGAGAAACGCACATTCTGGGCTACGGTCTAGAATCATATGTTAGGATAGATGATGTTGTATGAAAGCAAAGTATTTGGCAGCTACAAAGCTGATTATAGAGTTATAAAGATTTCACACATGTATTTCTTTGCTTTTAAATCTCATTTCTTTCACAGTTATTTGATAGTTTGGCAGGAAAGTGAAACTTGTAAGATGCCAGAACTTGCCAGATGACCCAAACAAGGACTGTCCATGTTCCAAGCATATGTGACCAGTCAGTCACCAGAACCCTTGAAATAACTAATATGTCAGAAAGCTTATATAGCAAATAAGAAGTGACAGTGTGGGCCCATAAATACACTGATGCTCCTTTTCATTAATAGAGTATCGACAGGACATTTTGAAATATAAATCTTATCTGGCATTAATCTGGAAATGTCTAAAGGATTATTTGCTTAGTATATTGAAGAAAAACTATATTAGTGAGGATTAATGTGAAGATAATGAATCTAAAATATGTGAATCTCAAACCTCCAGGAGATTAGACAGCAGATAAGCCCTTAAATTAAAGCTGCTTCATCCTAGTACCTTCCTGCTTCCTCATCCAGAGGTAGTTTGCCTGAACATGTGTGAGTTCTCATGTCACTCGAGCACTCAGGCAGTTTTGCTGTTTGGGGCTCAGAGAAATGTTTAGATGTGATGTAACATGTTTCTTTGTATGGGAACTACAAGAACGCCAAAAATGCAGCACGTGCACGTAGGAGTCTGCTGCCTTCTACATCCACTAACATCGAACGTTGCTGCCCTTTGGAGTCAGCACACGTCACATCCATCCGTCCATCATCCACCACTTATCCAGGTACACCGAGGGTCACGGGGGGCACGGAACCAATCCCAGCTGACATTTGGCGAGAGGTGGCGTTCACCCTGGACAGATCACCGTCTGTCACAGGGCTGACAGGTGCAAACGCTCATCTACAGACAGTTTAGAGTCACCAGTTACCCAACCCCAAACTGCAGGTCTTTGGACTGTGGGGGGAAACCAGAGTAGCCAGAAGAACCCCAGACAGAGACTGGGAGAACATGTAAACTCCCCACATAAAGGCTCCAGGGTCGGTCCAGCAAATATAATTTCCAATTCAAATGTCTTTACAAACATGTTGGCTTTATTCTACCTGTCAGTTTCAGCCAGGATGTCAGGGGTCTGTCATTCTTAGTTTGCAGCATATAAACAACCATGGACATAGTGGAAGGCCCCACAATAGCATCAGAAATAGCCCCAATAATTTTTGGTGCCCATATGTCACGTATGTCTTGGCAAATAAATCGTTTTTATAACGTTTCCAGTCAGTGATTGAAAGACTTGGGCTTCTGCCATTTGTTTGGATTATAGTGCAAGACAATTAACTACAAATGTTGAACTGGACAAAAACCTCTGTTGTAGTCTTTGGTGTGTCAGTGTCAGTTTGAACAAATGATGCCACACTGACAAAGGCTCTGAAGAGTCATCTCAGTGTGAATCTTGAGAGAAACTCCCAGTAAAAAACCCCCAAGGATTATTTATTCCTAATTTGGCTGTTCTATAAAGCTGGAGTCTTGTAAGGAACATGACTCAGCATTTCATTCCAGCTGAGGTGAGTTACATTTAGAGGACAGGAGCTTCTCTTCATGTTGCATGGATAGTCTCTGAATCACTTACAGGATGAAAAGAGGAAAAACATGATTCATTATATGAAAAGTTGACTTTGCTAATATGTTTACAAAGATCATTGAACTGGCAAAGGTTTTGTGTATGTGACACTGGCCAATTGTTGTGTTGGATTATGTTCTTTTCCCTGAAGTGATTCACTTAATACGACAGTAAATAGCCTGATAACCCATAACTAGAAAACTGCATTTCCTGTGGAAGATGCGTGTGAATGCTGAAAGCTGGATGAAGCTGCCCAACAAGGCTGAAAATGGCTGAAATGCATTGCTGAATAAGCTGAAGGCTGAAATGCTGAAGAATCCTAGAAGCTGAAATGTAAAACTGGAGATGGAAGCTGAACTTGTTCACCTTAAAAACTATTCAACATTGCTGGAAAGGCTGAAAAGAGAACGATATGATGAAGTAGAAATAAATTGGCTTTCAATTGCTAAAGAAAGAAATTTTCAACTAATATAAAAGTAGTAGTATATAATATAACAAACCCTCCTCTGATAAACTCTGTGACCTGTGACCTTTGACCTCTACACAAACGTCTTCACAGAGAGAAGAACAGTGGAGTTTCTGTGGAGGAGCTCCGGTCCTGTCAGAGCAGCACTGTCCAAAGTAAGACTGTCCATCTGTCTGCTGATGTCCTGGTCTCTGAAAACAGGACGTCTTGTTTCATCCTGTGGTTGTTCTCTCACACAGCATCGACATTTAAGAGGATTAGAAACGTCACAAAAACCTTTTCTGTCCTCAGATTCTTTCTCTGGTCTCAGTGTTTTGCTTTTTTCAGAAGAGGAGACCAGGCGTGTTCAGGTTCATATATTTGGTGTAGTAGCTGGAAAAAGAAAATCACAAACTGTTTTAAAGGTTTTCTCATCTGGACACCAGAATTACTGAAGATGATCAAGTTAATTAATGAAAAATGTGTTAAAGTCATTTTCGTATCAACAAACAAACCTGATAAAAATATTTTGGAGTCATCCAGTTGATGCTGGAGTTGTGAGGATTTCAGGTGAAGCTGCTGTCAGTCTGAGGACTGAGGAACCAGAGGGAAGGATTTGAGGAGGCTTTTCTCAGCAGAGGAGACCAGGTGTGTTCAGGCTCAGGATGGACTTTCCCAAGGGTTTGAGACCCAGCTAGCTGACAGAAAAGGAAATCAAAGAATGTTTTAACATTTATGTCGTCATGACGCCAGAAATAGTTCCTGTTTGGTCAAGTCAAGTCAGGAAAGATAAGATAAGATCAGTATTGTTAGTGTTAAAAAGGATGAGCCCTAAAAACAGTTTTCTGAGGTTTGAGCGAATGACACCCAAACCTGTGACACACGCTGCCACACTTGGAAAAGGTGAAATGAACTTAAACTGAGGAGAAAGTCTGAAACTTTCCTCCAACCTCATTGGTCTTCAGGGGTCTTCTGAGTGATGTCATCACATGTCCCTGAACTAAACCCATGAGATCAGAGCTCAAAATGGCCTCTTACCTTTGTTTGGCCAAATGACATTTAAGGAAATAGATCTTTGTGGAACAATGTTCCTTAGATACTAAAAATGTTCTTCAAAGGTCGATCATGCAAAAACTTTTACAGGCTCATCTCAAGACTTTCAAAAATCTGCCAAAGAGAAAAGTGAATGATTTTTAATCATGTTTCATCATTTGAGCAGCAGTTGTCTTCATTAACTTTGAGGACTGTTTTACTGAAGAACTGAATCTAAAATGCTAAAACTTAGAAGTGTTATCATTTTGTTTGGAAGATGGAGGACGTTAGAAAATTGTTAGAAAATGTTAGAAAGTGAATGAAAGGTTGACATTTTTGGATCTTTGTGTTGTTCAGAATTCTATTCATTCAATATCAGACTGATGGATATTTCTGTTATCAATAGATTTATGTAGTGCATGTTGCAACTGCACTGTGTCATTTGGTAAAACAAAATGTGTCGTACAGTAAAACATGGACATTTCTGGGAAATGTCTCAAATATTGCATTAATTGACATAAATAATGAAAATAAAGAAGGACACTTAACACATGATGGAGTTTGATATGATTTCAGAGCATTTTTACCTCTAGTGGAAACATTTTGGAGCCAATGTTGACAAATGACATTGATTAACCTTAAAAGGCCCAAAATTCAATGTTTCTAGTTAAAGTGTGGAAATTCTGCAAGTGGCTATGAATCACTTGGAAATCAACACTTGCATTTTGCATCATTTCCAATTGTATAATTGACATGACATTGAATATCATATGAAAAATAGTTCTGGATACAACACAGGTAAAGACACATTTTCTAATTCAAACTGTTTGGACAAGACAAAATGTGTGTTTGTTTCTCCTGTTCACAGAAAAAGATGCACATCTAACATAACATGTAAAGTTCTCTGGAATTCAACAGGTGGAAAAAGTCTTTTCCTTGAGAGAACAACAGAGAAATGAAATGTCCTTCTTCCCCAACACAGTCCAGTCATTTTCTTTCCACAGAGAACAATAAATCAAAAGCAGTTTTTCTCCCAGCTGCACAGGGTCTTACCTCTCCAAAGGTTGATGTGGGAATGACTGTGGAGTTCTGTTCTGCTGCAGATACACTAATGTTCCATTATGATGGATGAACCACAGAACATCATTCTAGTGTTCTAGTTCTGCTGTTCAGATCTCTTTAAAAAAAACACCAGTTGATCCTGACAGATCAGGATTTCAACTCCAACCTGCTGCTCACAAGCACATGTCACTGCCCTTTGGGCCTCATTACTGCTGTTCATTCTGCAGCAGCACATACTGGAGCTCTGTCCAAAGGAAACAGAACCATCATTGGAACTAATCACCAAGACTCCACTCAGAAATATCATTCACATTGTGGGTTTGGACTCATTGGTCCAACTTGTCAGTGTAAAGATCATGGTAAAAATGATGGTGCCACCTGTCCTCATTTGTTCCTTTCATTTGTTGTTGCACAAAGTTTGATGAGCTCAGAATATTTTAGAATAATACTGTGTTTTGAACTAAGTGGAGCCTTAACAAAGCAACAAAACTGTCCCCAGATCAGATTTTCTTTAAATGTCAAAGTGAAATGTTGGAAGAGAAACTGATGAAAGTGTCACAGTATAAGGCTTTTTATCTCCTGTTGTTTGAAGGAGGTTTTGCATTTGAAGCAGCCATTAGACTGAACTTTGACCCCGTGTCACTCTGAGCCACAGCTTTGTCTTGTTCTCAGTGTTTTTCTGGGCCGACTGCAGTGACTTTACTCAGAAGTTGAACTCTAGTCAGCAGTTTGTTGGCTGTTGCATGTTTTAGATCCATTGGATGTGAATTTCTTTCTTTCCAACCAAACCAACAAACCAACTGTTACCAACAAATGAACCAGGACTTATAAAGGCCCCAATAACATTCAGACATTCATCTTTTTGTCTGAGAGATGAATTTAATCCTGGCATCCAAACTTCATTTGGAGAAAACAAACTGATGTTCTGATCATTTTCCTGTTGTCTGACTTCTCATTGAACAAACATCAAACAGAGAAAAACTTGATTTTCATGTAGAAATAAGCAGCTTTGATGGGATTTGAAATAATATTGAAATAAGTTGGACTTTAATTTATTCCCATGTGTCATAATTTAGGACCTGCTCAGACATTCATGTACAAATATCTCAAAGCTGTACCTCAATAAAATACTTCACTTAGTAAATTCACTGCAGGGAAATACTACTGAACCCCCATGTGTGATGGATGTGGACTGACTGTGAGTCTGGTCCATGACACCATCTGATATCACTGGTTAAAGAAAAACCTGGTAGTGTCAGTGCTGGAAGAGGAACTTGGAATATTTTATCAAGAGAATGTACAGAGGACTGGATCAGTCCTGACCCGACCCCCCTCGCTGGATCGGTCCTGACCCGACCCCCTCGCTGGATCGGTCCTGACCGGACCCCCTCGCTGGATCGGTCCTGACCTGACCCCCTCGCTGGATCGGTCCTGACCCGACCCCCTCGCTGGATCGGTCCTGACCCGACCCCCTCACTGGATCAGTCCTGTCCTGTCCTCTGCTGTAGCACTGTGGTGATGAAGTGTCACCTTGTATTTCTCACAGCTGACAGGATCCACTAGAGGGCAGCAAAGACCAGAATATGACTGAGCCTGACTGATGTGAACACTAATATCCTGCTGATATTTCCTGTGTGGTACCAAAAGGGCCCGTTCTTATTCATCACATGGCTCCTGCTCCTTCACCTACATTGACTTTATGCACATGAGGTTCTAGTTTGTTCCCTTTTCCAAACTGTGGATTTGGGAAATGAACAGCACAAATGGTGAACTAGAAAAATGTCTCAATTGTGTCAATGGAATCGATTTTTCTTCAGTCTCAGTAAATTGAAGTGTGTAATATTTCCTGTCAATCTAATGATTGTCTTTACTTTAGGAATAATCCACTTTCTCAGACGTCATCAGGAAAAAGTCTGATGCCAAACTAAGATGAAATATCATGGAAACTGGAATAACATCATCAACCAAATCAACAGGTTGGTTCAACAAATTGTTTCCTAACTTCCAAGGATGTTTCCAGAAAAGATTAGTGAGAGTTGCTCTAAGTAGATGAACTGAACACTCAGCTCCTTTATTTTCTAAACTAAATATTGGGATCATTTTTGATCTTCATGTATATTTCACATGTAGTTTATCTCCAAATGTCTGAATCAGCCTGATTTGGTGTCTCAGACTTTCCAATGATTGTTTCCAGTTGAATTATTCAATACACACATAAACCAGTGCAGTGAAGTAGCTACAATAAAGAATCATTGGAGATTTTTCAATCTGATCTGACTGGACAAGTTTGCAACAACATAATAATCTTTGACATTTATTCATGTCTCATGTTGTTTCTTTGGATCGGTTGGATTTTGAAATTCCTTCTGTTGAGACGTGATGATCAAACCTTTGGAGTTTTTGATCTTCGCTGTACAAATCTTTTTCTATTCTTGTGTCTTTTAAACCTTCATATGATCCATTTATTGTCCAAACAAATCAATACAAATGCAAATATTTCCTAGAACGACATTATTTAGTGTTTGTTCCAGCTCCAGTGCAGACACCTGGGACTTGAATCTTGTTTCTCTATATTTCAGATCTACTCATTCTAATATGTGAGTCTGAAGATGGAGCATGTCTGCATGTTAAATCTGAACATTTGGAATGAGCTGAAAGTGAACAGAGTCCTAACTCTCCCTGTGATTCAAATGAAACACATGGCTCTCTCCAATGAGCCTCCTCCATTATTATTAGCTGTTAGCTACAGGAAATGATGCTGCAGCTTTAATCTCACTTCACAGAAACTCTGTGCTGTGAAAATGCTGCAGAAACATGTCATTGATGGTCTCATCTACTTTTCCAGTGGGAATTAGTGGTTGACCTTCAGTCAAAGATCTCTGTTAGCTTCATGACATGAGGTGCACATGGACCTGCCCCCTTTCATCACCTGTTTTTAGACCAGTAGAGTTGAAATCTTGGTAGAACTCAGAGCTGCACAGGTTTTGGCATCTGGCTGTGAATATCCATCCATAAGAAACATGTTGTGTGTCAATCAGCTGGGGACACAAACTGACATTGACTTGATTCAGCGTCTTAACGGTGAGATGGTGTTTAAGGCCCCACAGGAAGTCCTGACATGAGTCTGATCGGATCTCTGGAATCCTTTAAAGTCCAGAGACCAGATTGAATCGGTGCTGCCTGGAGGTTTATCCATGTCCACACAAACTCATGGTCCTCCATGAAAACAGACACATGCAACATGTCTTTGGTCTCATTATGATGCTGACGCTGAGAGAAAGAAAAAAGGATTTCTACATGAGCCTTTGAATCCAACGATCATCCTTCACTGCTGTTTAATGCACAGTGGTCTCTGCATTTGAAGCATCAGCAGCACGACATGTTTTCTGTGAAATATCTGAGAGCTTTTCTTTTCTGGGCTAAATCCTTCTCCAGGTGTTTTTCTGCCTGTTGAGAAGTTGTTGACATGTCCCAGCTGATGTTCAGACAACAAACTGATGTTGTGTTAACACTGAGCTACAGGACTGGAATAGGCTGCTGAGGAGGAACCGGCTGTTGGTCCCAACAGGTGGATCAGTTGTTTGTCTTTGCTTTTCCAGCCGATGCAAATTGTCGACTGACTGAGGGGGAGAAATAAACAGAAATAAAAACAGGAGAGTAGGAACCACATCATGTGATAAGGAACCAAAGCTAATACACCACTTCTTTCTCTCTCTGTGTCCTTTCAAAGTAAAACGTCCATCTGGCTGTGCACTATATCCAATATGAGTTTGTATTAGTGTAGAATGTGAATGCAGGAGATGCCAGAGATGAGGCTTGCCTAACATCATCAGGAAGACTATTCCAGGTTTTAGCTGCATATAACTGAAATGCTGCTTCTCCCTGTTTAGTCCTGACTCTGGGCACGAGCAGAGAAGGCCTGTCCCTGATGGTCTCAGAGTTCGAGATGGTTCATATGGCATCAGCATGTCAGAGATGTAATGTGGTGCTGAGCCATGAAGAGACTTATACACAAGCAGTGCTGTTTTGAAGTCTATTCTCTGAGAGACAGGAAGCCAGTGCAGAGATCTGAGAACAGGAGTAATGTGGTTGTACTTCCTGGTTCTTGTTAGGACCCGAGCAGCAGCGTTCTGAATGTACTGTAGCTGCCTTACAGCTCGTTTTGAGAGCCCCGTGAACAGTTACAGTAATCTAACCTGCTAGAGATGAAAGCATGGATGAGTCTTTCCAAGTCTGGTTTAGACATGATCCCTTTGATTCTGGCAATGTTTTTGAGATGGTAAAATGCTGACGATGTTATTGATTTAATGTGGCTGTTAAAATTCATGTCTGAGTCCATGATTACCCCTAGATTTCTAACTTGATTTTTAAATTTTAGAGAAAGAGACTCGAGGTGACTGCTGACACTTTCTCTTTGTTTCTGAGGCCCAAAGATGATTATTTCAGTCTTGTCATTGTTTATTTGGAGAGAGTTATTTTGCATCCATAGAGTGATCTGTTCAATACAGCTGCACAGTGAGTCGACTGGTCCATGTTCACCAGCTGTGAGTGAAATGTAAATCTGAGTGTCATCTGCATAGTTATGGTAGGACACATTATTGCTGCGTATTAACTGGCCTAAAGGAAACATGTAAAGATTGAACAAAAGGGGTCCCAAGATGGACCCTTGGGGGACCCCACATGTCAACACCATTTGGTCTGAGACACAGTTACCAACTTCAATGAAATACTTCCTGTCTTCAAGATAGGACTTAAACCATTTAAGGGCAGTACCAGAGATGCCTATCTAGTCCTCTAACCTTTGTACCAGGATCGCATGGTCCACTGTGTCAGAAGCAGCACTTAGATCCAGCAGTACTAAGAGAGAGACTCTGCCAGCGTTGGTGTTCAGACAAATGTCATTTGTCACCTTGATGAGGGCACTTTCAGTGCTGTGATGGGGCCTAAATCCTGACTGAAAATCATCAAAGCAGTTGTTTAGCATGAGAAAGTCAGTAAATTGTTGGTGAACAGCTTTTTCAATGATTTTGCCTAAAAATGGCAGGTTTGATATGGGCCGGTAGTTGTTCAGTACCATGGCATCAAGACTGCTCTTCTTCAGGAGAGGCTTGATGACAGCAATTTTCAAAGCCCTTGGAAATGTTCCAGACTGTAATGAGTTATTAACTAATTGAGTGAGTTGTGGTAACAAACTGCTTAGTACTGATTCCAGAAACTTAGTGGGTAAAACATCAAGGCAACAGGTGGATGGACTCAGACTGGAGATGATCTCTTCAACTGTTATTTCATTTACTGGTGTAAAGTGTGTCAGTTCTACCAAGTGTTTCCTGGATGGCTGCAGAGTTGGTATCTGCCTTGTGCAATCTATTGTTTGCTTAATACCCTGAATCTTGTCATTAAAAAATAATGCAAATTCATGACATTTAGATGTTGAAATCAGTTCCAGTGGCAATGGAGATGGAGGGTTTGTTAACCTACTCACTGTAGCAAACAGGACACATGAGTTGTTCCTGCTGTTGTTGATGATTTCAGAAAAATACATTTCTCTCTTTCTACGTAGAGTTTCATTGAACACACACAGCATCTGCTTATAAATGTCATAATGAACCTGGAGCTTTGATTTACGCCATCTTAGTTCGGCCCTCCGGCACTCCCTTTTCTGTGCCCTGACCGAGTCATCATTTCTCCACGGTGGTTTTTGCCTGCACCTGATTAATTTATCCTTAACAGGAGCAATCACATCTATGACATTTAGAACACTTGAAGTATATGAAGTCAACAAATCTTCAACATGAGAGAAAGTGGTATTTTCAAACCTAATCATCTCCATGAACAGTTTCCTGGTGTTATCATTTATGTCTTTTCTGAACAAGTGTAGGTCCAGTTGCATCTTTGGGAATTATGGACAAATCAAAAAAGACACAAAAATGATCAGACAAAGCAACATCAATCACAGTGATATTAGAAGCGTTAACAACACCCTTAGTAATGACAAGGTCCAGAGTGTGACCTCTGGTATAGGTCGGCTCCCTAACGTGCTGACTAAGGCCATACGTTTCAAGGATGGCAGAGAGTTCTTTAGCATATCTGTCACAGGCCTTATCCATGTGAACATTAAAATCACCTGTAATAACCAAACAGTCAAACTCTGTGAAGACGACTGAAAGCATCTCAGTCAATTCATCAATAAAATTTTGACAGCATTGGGGAGGTTTGTAGAAGATAATAAAAAGTATAGAGGGAGATAATTTCTGCTCCATTTTAAAAGATACATACTCAAATGATAAGAACTCCCCAAATGACAGCCTGTGGGTAACCATATTATCCCTAAAAAAGGCACAAATGCCACCACCCTTTTTGTTTTCTTTCTTGTGTTTCTGATAGAAATGTAAAATTAGGTGGGGTGGATTCAATAAGAACTGCATTTGCTGTCCTGCTATCTAACCATGTTTCTGTTAAAAACATAAAATCGAGATCATAAGAGGAGATAAAATTATTGATTAAACATGATTTGTTACATAGAGATCTGACATTGAGCACTGCAACTTTCAAATTAGTTTGAGTAGGACCTGAGATTATCTGTCTGCAAGGGATATGAATTAGATTTCTCTGATTGGACAGTCTAACTGTCACTCTGCGTGTTTTGACTGGAGCTATAGCACTAGGGGAGAGTGTTCTCTCCCTGGGCCTCAGGTCGATAAGTGGTTTATTATGGCTGTAAGTCCTAGAACAGCAGAGGCCCTGGGTGTCCTAGTTACTGATAGCAGCATTGATGCTAGTCAGGATCTTTGGTCCGGGAGCAGGTGCGGGGGGTCTGACAGGGGTGCTCTGAGGAAAGACAGGTGTTTGCTGTGGGGATGAGTTGACTGGCGTTGATGATAATACCCGTGACCTTGCCAGGTTAGGGGTCAGAGGCACCATTTTAATTCCTGATTTCACCAAGGTTTCCAAATGATTTGGAAATCCCATTGGTGAAGCCGGGGATGGGATGGTCAGTGATGAGTCTGCAGAGGATGTGGATGCAGCTTGGGGGGTCCAGGGCAGTGGAGGGGGCACCATTGAAGGTGCTGTTGAGGGGGGATCCTTGGCTGATGAGGGGTCCGTTGCTGGTGTGATGTGAGTGTTTACTTCACTCCTCTTTTCTCTCAGAGGAGCCTTTAGCTGTTCACCCTGCGCACCCTGTCGGCTTTTTTTATTTAAAAAAAGCACATCGTTTTGTTTTTATTATGATGGTATACAACTAAAAGTAGACCCTTTGCAGATTTGAATGATATACTTCTTTTATCTGTACGATCAGAATTGACGGAGTAATTTAAGTTTGTTTCGGCCTTATCAGAAAAAGATGCGTCAAAACGCACCGGCGTGTGTCGACCCCAGAGGGTTAAAGTAATACATAGTAAAACTTACCCCTCCCACACAGTTCATTTATTACACAAATAAAATGCATATAGATGTAAAGTTTTACTTAAGAAACCGAGCTCCTTACCCTATCTCTAAGGGAGCACCCGGCCAACCTGTGGAGGAAGCTCATTTCAGCCGCTTGTATCCGCGTTCTTGTCGTTTCGGTCAAGACCCAGAGCTCATGACCATAGGTGAGAGTAGGAACGTAGATTGACTGGTAAATCGAGAGTCCTTGTTTCCCTGTGGTCTGGTGAGTCCCCCAATGTGTGCGTGACCAACACCCTTTGGTGTCTTACAACACCCTTTGTTCCTTGTGTCCATGTTCTTGTTTCCTTGTGGTCTGGTGAGTCTCCCCATGTTCATGCCCTGTTACTCTGTGTCTGTGTTCATGTTCTTGCCTTGTTCCCCTCGTTCACATTTTCCTTTGGTCTGGTCAGTCCCCGAGAGAGTGTGTGACCTCGACCTCCATGCTTGTTTCCCTGTATTCATGTCTTGTTCCCCGTAGGCCTGTGTGACCCCAGTGTGTGTAGATTAGATATATTTAAAACTTAAAACAATGTGTTGTTTTAAGAATTGAACTATTTCATTTTAAAAAGGAATATTTAATATTGGCCCTGTGATGGAGGCAGCATGGTGGGCGAGTGGTTAGCACTGTTGCCTCACAGCAAGAAGGGCATGGGTTCGCATCCCGGCCTTTCTGTGTGGAGTTTGCATGTTCTCCCTGTGCTTGTGTGGGTTTACTCCGGGTACTCCGGTTTCCCACAGTCAAAAAACATGCATGTTAGGTTGATTGGTGAATCTAAACTGCCCGTAGGAGTGAGTGTGTGAGGTTGTCTGTCTTTGTGTGTCTCTATGTGGCCCTGTGATGGACTGGTGACCTGTCCAGGGTGTACCCCTGCCTTTCACCCGAGAGAGAGCTGGGATAGGCTCCAGCAGATCCCCGTGACCCTAGCTTTCAGGAAAAAGCGGGTATAGAAGATGGATGGATGGATGAATGTATTGCCAGTAAGGGGCTTAAACCCATGACCTTGATGTTATCAGCTCTAACCAACTGAGCTAACCAGCCAGTAATAGTCTCCAACCCCAGCAAAGTCAAGCAGGAAATATTGGGATTAATGTAGTGGTGGGCAAGTGAAGCCTCATGAAGCACTGAGGCTTTCCTAACAATTGTGCCGAAAAAGATTCAAAGCTTCAAGACTTCAGTGACGGTGACATCTGGTGGACAACTGAAGCCATAGCAACCTCTAAAGAGCATGAATGAAGCACTGGCACTGTTTCAATCCCATGACAGCTGTTGTAGCTGATTTATAGTGTGTGTGTGTGTCTGGAGTGAGAGAGTGTGGTTGGTTGATTACCTGCACACCTGTGGGCAGAGGGAGAGGAAGTTAGACACAGGTGGTTGGGCGGGGAAAATTGAGGATAGGAGGAAGCCACATAGGTTTTCAACCGTGGTGTGTGTGGCGTGTTTGGTGGTTTTGACGTGTAGTTTTAACATTTTAATCTTGCTAAGTCAGTATACTGCGTTTTGTTCTTTTGGTTAGTCTTCTTTTGATAATAAAGTGTTAAACGTATATTTTGGCGGACATTGTTTTTTCTTTTTTGACACGAGTTGGAAACGTCTTCCTCTTTTTTCCCTAGTGACATTTTTTTGTTGTTAGATTGCCACAACAACAGCAATAAAAGTTCAGACCTCTTGAGATCAAAATGATCCCAAACTTTAGAACGTCGCTTATTGGTGGGACTCGCCGTGAAACTTGCCAAAATACTCTCACGCTCCAAATCCTGAAGCAGAATGATGCATGTTATACAGCTGGTATGGCACCAAACCACTCACATCTGTCAAACCTGTCAAGCTGTCTTTGGCTCAGAATGCATTGAAACGCCATGAGCCAATGACACACACTGAAAGACTATGAGCTAATGAAAAGCTTTGAAACATTTTGAAGCAATGAAGCGTTAAGCGAAACAGCGATGACGTTCGAAGCTTCGTGTCACGTGACACTGGTGTTTTGACACAAGCCCCGACACAGCGTTTCGAATCACTCCGCTTCAGGAAGAGTGACACAAGCTCCGAAGCCTCGGTATCATTTGCCCATCACTAATAGTAGTTCACTAGATTGTTTTGTTCCCGGACAGCATGGTGAATGAGTGGTTAGCACTGTTGCCTCACAGCAAGGAGGTTCCTGGTCCGAAACCCTGCAGTGGCCTTTATGTGTGGAGTTTTCATGCTGGTGGGTACTGGTGGTTTTGTAATCCCATTTATAGACCACTGTGAAATGAAATACAACTGCAAAATAATGAGCTAACTGCTAACTGAGGTGAGCTGACTGCATCAGTCATCCAGGCCATGTAGCTCCTTCGGCAGCAACAGAGACTGACTGTTACACACTGAATGTATGTCTGTATAAATATAAACCTAAATATGAATATGAATGCTGCTAAACAGAGAATTGGTGAGATTTTATGTGAAGGGTAGTACACGTGTATGTGGCTTCTAAAACTAATTTTCTCTTAGTAAAACTGTGGAGGAAGTTTGTGATAATAAAGACTCACACACCAGAGAAATGTCTTTCTGAGTTTTATTCACACACTTACTGACATCCAGCTACATCAAGTGAGGAAGATCATGTCAGAGTGGGATTTTTACACCACATTTCCCCTTTGAGCATAGCAATAGAGATGGAAAGACAAAAGCCAGTCTTAGACCTATCTCCCACAGTTTCCACCAGAAACTGAGAGGCCAATGACGATCAAAATGCTGGATATTTTCAAGTGTTTTCAAGGGTTAGTTTTGATCATACAGATAAAAGCAACATATCATTTGAATCTGTAAAGGGTCTAGTTTTAGTTGTATACCCTCATAATTACAACAAAACAATGTGCTTTTGTAAAATAAAGAAAGCAGACAGGGTGCACTGTCTGTCTTCTCTCTCTGTCATCTCTCTTCACAGACACATGAATAAAACAACCAGAATCTCAGCCAATACTTGTCTCACAAAAATAAGAAATATATGGCTTGAAATGTTTTTATTTTAAATGAAACAATTCAAAATAGTCGAAAACAAATCACCACTTGTTACGTTTTCACCTTTTACGTGAAGTACGTTTTCCCGTCTCACCACATTGTAACTATTGTGATCCCGCCTCGTACTGAGCGCACTGTTCATATGGAAATAATCTGAGGTGAGCCAGGTAAGTCTGTACATGCCCCTGAGAAATCACATAAAACGCCAAACTTCATCATAGAATTTACTCACTGTTTCTATGTTTGGATGATGGCAGGCTATGTGGGTGAAGAAGTACTTCATATGTTCCAGACAGCGATGAAGAGTTTACTTTGTCCTCAGAGTACAAACATGACTTAAATGACGAACATTTGGATCCGCATTGTACTGTATTGTATTGTATTGCAGTAATTCCCTGTCATTCACATTCCTGACTGAAAGGCTCATTATGCTGATGTCTCAGGTAAATGACATGACTATTCATGGTCAGACACACTTTCCTGCATATTTCTTTTCTAAACAAAAAGTGTCTTACAAAATTTAAATCAATGTATTGTTTTCAGTGAATGAGTGAACATCACTCACATCATGTTGAAGCAAACACTTTACACTACAAGAGGTATTTATTAAAAGTCTTGCAGAATCAATGTTCTGTTTTATGGTCTTATTTAAGTGACTTAAAAATTTCAGTTTTTCACTAACCATGCATAAACACTGTTTGCTCAAAAACACAATCACATATTATTGTAGCCCAGTTTCTGCTGATTAGAGTGTTATCACACTTTAGCCAGTAACATGTTTAAAAGCAACTGAAAAAAGCACAAATGTCAGCGCATGTCAAAACTTGTCCAGGGCCCCAAAACACGCTCAGACCTCAGACGGTTAAGCTATTTGATAAAGACCTTAACCACAGTGGTCAGTTTTGACATTTCTTCTTGGTGTGAATGCGCTGATGGGCTGTTAGAGCACTTGAGCAAAGAAAAAATTTTCCACATTGCTCACACCAGTACGGTTTCTCTCCAGAGTGAATACGCTGATGTGTTTTGAGGGGGCCTGACTCTGTGAAGGCTTTTCCACACTGGTCACAGCTATAGGGCTTCTCTCCAGAGTGAATACGCTGATGTGCTTTGAGGGTGCCTAACTGTGAGAAGGCTTTTCCACACTGGTCACAGCTATAGGGCTTCTCTCCAGAGTGAATACGCTGATGTGCTTTGAGGGTGCCTAACCATGAGAAGGCTTTTCCACACTGGTCACAGCTATAGGGCTTCTCTGAAGAGTGAATACGCTGATGTGTTTTCAGATTGTTTAATTGTGTGAAGGCTTTTCCACACTGGTCACAGCTATAGGGCTTCTCTCCAGAGTGAATACGCTGATGTGCTTTGAGGGTGCCTAACCATGAGAAGGCTTTTCCACACTGGTCACAGCTATAGGGCTTCTCTGAAGAGTGAATACGCTGATGTGTTTTCAGATTGTTTAATTGTGTGAAGGCTTTTCCACATTGGTCACAGCTGTACGGCTTCTCTCCAGAGTGAATACGCTGATGTGTTTTCAGGGTGTCTAACCGTGAGAAGGCTTTTCCACACTGGTCACAGCTATAGGGCTTCACTCCAGAGTGAATACGCTGATGTGTTTTGAGGTGGCCTGACTCTGTGAAGGCTTTTCCACACTGGTCACAGCTATAGGGCTTCTCTGCAGAGTGAATATGCTGATGTGTTTTGAGGGTGTCTAACCGTGAGAAGCCTTTTCCACACTGGTCACAGCTATAGTGCTTCTCTGCAGAGTGAATATGCTGATGTGTTTTCAGGGTATTTAAATGTGTGAAGGCTTTTCCACACTGGTCACAGCTATAGGGCTTCTCTCCAGAGTGAATACGCTGATGTGTTTTGAGGGTATTTAAACGTGTGAAGGCTTTTCCACATTGGCCACAGCTATAGGGCTTCTCTCCTGAGTGAATACGCTGATGTGTTTTCAGGGTGCCTAACCATGAGAAGGCTTTTCCACACTGGTCACAGCTATATGGCTTCTCTCCTGAGTGAATACGCTGATGTGTTTTGAGGTGGTCTGACCGTGAGAAGGCTTTTCCACATTGGTCACAGCTATAGGGCTTCTCTGAAGTGTGAATACGCTGATGTTTTTTCAGGGTATTTAAACATGTGAAGGCTTTTTCACACTGGTCACAGCTATAGGGCTTCTCTCCAGAGTGAATACGCTGATGTGTTTTGAGGTGGCCTGACTCTGTGAAGGCTTTTCCACACTGGTCACAGCTATAGGGCTTCTCTCCAGAGTGAATACGCTGATGTGTTTTGAGGTGGCCTGACTCTGTGAAGGCTTTTCCACACTGGTCACAGCTATAGGGCTTCTCTCCAGAGTGAATACGCTGATGTGTTTTGAGGTGGTCTAACCGTGAGAAGGCTTTTCCACACTGGTCACAGCTATAGGGCTTCTCTCCAGAGTGAATACGCTGATGTGTTTTCAGGTGACCTAAGTGGGAGAAGGCTTTTTCACACTGGTCACAGTTGTAGGTTTTCTTTCCAGTGTGAACATGCTGATTAATCTCTAAACTCTCCAATGTTGTGAAGGTCTTGTTGACTCCCGTTCTTCTTTTCTATTTGTAAAAAAGAAGAAAAAAGCAAAATGGAGAAAAGATATGAAATTACATGATAGAAAAATCCAAAACCATAATTGACATTGACATTCACAACATGTCTATGAAACATGATCTTGTAAACTGTGTTTCCCTGGAGTTCTATTTCATTCCAAAGTTGTAAAGTTGTGTTGTGTCTCATCCACACATTTTGTCATTTTTTAAAATTATTTTTCTTAAAACGTGTGCTTGCCTCACCTCAATAGCTTTTCTTAGTATCAACATTTAACTTTTTATCTAGTTTCATTTCTAAACAGTGGACACAACTCTCTGAAGTACAGCACCATATTTAAAGCACTAGCTTAACCCTCGACGCACGCGCCGGCGCGTTTTGACGCATCTTTTTCTGATAAGGCCGAAACAAACTTAAATTACTCCGTCAATTCTGATCGTACAGATAAAATAAGTATATCATTCAAATCTGTAAAGGGTCTAGTTTTAGTGGTATACCATCATAATAAGAACAAAACGTTGTGCTTTTTTTAAATAAAGAAAGCCGACAGGGTGCGCTCTCGGACTTTTCTGTCTCTGCCATTTCTCTTCACAGACGCGTAAATAAAACAACCAGAATCTCAGCGAATACTTGGCTCATAAAAATAAGAATTATATGGCTAGAAAGCTTGAAATGTTTTCTTTTGAGTGAAACAATTCAAGTCAAAAACAAATCATCACTTTTTATTTAATCCGTATGAACGTAAGGAGAAGTCCGTTTTTTCCTGTCTCACCTCATTACAGGTAATGCAGTCCCGCCTATTCACTCTATTCACTGTTCACATGTAAATAATCTCAGGTGAACCAGGTAAATATGTGCACCCCCCCGAGAAATGACATAAAACGTCAAACTCTCCGCTACAGCTAGTGTGAACAAGATGACATTCACATCAAACATTCACACAAACATAAAGGCTGGATCTTAGACACTTCCAGACTTGAACTAAAATTAGAAAGAACAGATGATGCACTGACTATTGACTATTGACTCTGGGCTCTTTATGAAGCTTTTTCTATCGATTAAGTCCTGAACGCTGAGCTGTTGATCACTGCCAACAGAGGACTGGACCTCCTCGTTACTGCGGTTAAGCCAGCTGCAGTTCTGAAAAGCCACGACTGAAATTTGTGGAATAACATAGAACGCGCTTTCAAATTACTTTTCATTTTTCTCAGAATTGAGGTAATAAGTTTATGAGATAATTGTCATGTTTCAGTTTTTCTTTTTCAAATTTGCCCTCAAATGGTTCATTTATAGGTCTTTTTTGACAGGTGTTTGTTTATTTGAGTAATGAATTTCTGTATTTTTCAGAGGGCTAGAAAAACCGCATTTCTCATCAACAGAAAAAAAAACAATTGCCAGTTCTTATAGGGGACATCCCATACTATATACAGTGCATGCCTCATATGAAAACCTTTTACTGCAGCCTTTTGGAGAAATGTTCCATTATCCTACTTCAGTGTCTGTCGCTCCCAATTGTACTGTATAATTATAATAATAAAATTGTAAAACAAAACATACTAGAACTACTAACTAAAGGTCACATAACGAAAGCACAAAACATTGTTTTACAACATATCAAGTCAAAGTACATTTTCCTAGTGTAGTACTGAGGATGACAGTGCCAGTCATCCTCACCAAAAATGGCATTTGCAGGTATGTTAACACAGGTGGGATGATACCATCCATTACACAATGAGCACTGCACCATGATTTCTTTGTTGTGTGCAGAACTACACACTGACAGGAGTTTGCCTAAAATTGGCTTTGCTTGGTTGAGGCTCTGAAACACCTGGTGAATTCTGCCCTCATCCGTCCCTCACGGAACAGACAATTCTCTGGCCTAAGGTTGCAGCATAGAGGATGTGCAAATGCAACTGCAAACAAGCCACAGTTGCTGCTATTGCTTTGCTGCTGAGCACTAGGAAAAATTACCACGAATAGGTCTTCCTTTGGCCTTCACATGTGGTAGAAATTTCTTTAAGTTTGAGAGTTGCTAATTCTCAGAAAACAACCACAAGTGTGATGAATCATCTCAGTTTAATCACGGGCCCGGAGAGGACGTCCTTGCAGAAAGTCCTCTCCCGTCTGGGTTACAAGAGTAGTTTATATACCATACGTCAAACTAATCCTGAACAGACCCCCACATTGTTTGTTCAGGTACTATCTTCAGTCTTCTTACCATCAAAGAAACAAATTGTTGGCAGTTATTTACAACTTCCTACCCTAAAACACTAAAACAATAAAACAGATAGAACCACATACCATGAAAGGGTCAAGCAAGCATTCAACCCCCACATTGGTTTAAGTTAGTGACCATTTGCTCTGTCGTAAAATCCCACATTCCCCCCTTTTGACACAAAGTGTCAACACATTTAAGACAAGACATTAGCAATCAAGGGATCAAAATGTTACATCATTAGTCAGGGTCTTTCTACATCTAGATCACTGTCATTGTATGGGTTTCCCGGGGCCCAATCATTTAACTGTATTTCAGCAGTATTTGTCGATTCAGTTGGTAAGCTAACATAAAGTGAAGTGTATTCTCCTCCAAGTACTCCTCCTAACCATTTATACATCAGGGCCCGCATGCAAGTGAGTGCACATGTACAAAAACACAGGAGCATACTAAACATAATAACTACAGGGATTAAAATTTGCACAATTCCAGCACCCCAAGGACCAAACTTATCTGATAACCAATTTCTAAAACTGAAACCCGAAGATTCGGATGGCCCAAAAGCATCCCGAATCCGTTGTAATGTTGCTATAACATTTGTCACATTATCAGAATTGTCAGGAATGAGAGTGACGTAAGCATCTCCTGTCAAATTTAAAGTTAAACACAGGCCTCCAGTTTTGGCTAAAAGATAGTCTAGAGCCATTTCATGTTTTAATAATGTTAGTCTATGAGATTTGTCATTTGCTTGAAGTAAATAAAACCCTTTTATAGTCTCATTGGCAAATGCAGACATTAAATAGGTAATATTGCCAATGTGATCGGCTAAGAATGTTACACCGTACCAAGGTAACAACCCAATTCCCCATTTTTCACCTAAAGAAATACGCCAATGGAAAGCTTCAAGGGTTGAGAATTTTGCTATCTCTCGCTTCTCAATGTGGTTTACACTATGCATTAAATTAACAGGAACTAAGGCTAAGTTAACAATTGTAAGATTAACAAAATAGCAACACCCTGACCATCCTGACGGTAGGAAAAGAAATGCTCTGTTCCCACAAAGCCAATAAAAATTTCCAATAGGTGGTATACCCATATATGCAGGAGCATGAAGGTAATCATTTACTAATATTGTCTGTCCATCTTTGAAAGTGATATTAACTGAACCAGAAGCTGGCTGGTGCTCAGTCCCATGTGCAGTCATGATTGTTCGACTTGTAAGACCTGCAACAGGGTTTGTACATTGTGATATTCCCATAAACTGCCCTGTGCCATTTGAACACAAACACACCGAATGTGAAATATTTGTGGGTTGCAAAGGTACTTCCACAGGGTCAGCTATAGTAGAATTCAATGGAAATGGTGCAGGCAACATGTGATCACAAAACCAATCTACACATGATAAATAAATAGATTTCTGTTCCTGTGTATGTCCATATGCATCTGCGGTTGCACCATACCACATTCGATGGGAATATTTACAGTATTGCCTGCTGTGTTCGCTTACAGATGTATATTTTGTAAAAGACTGTACTAAACTAATAACAGGGTCCAAACAAGGGCAATGCTGTGTTTCTAATTTAAAAAGAGAATGCCAACTTTCAGGAGGACCCTGAATAGCTAGAATGTTAGAATACGGTCCGTAGAGGTTGTTTTTATGCCACTGAATATAGGAATACCAACTATTAACATGAACAGCGGGTTGAGATAGCACTTCTTCTGCGTCAAACCCCCAAGATTTCCACTCGGACTGTTCGAACAACTGTCTTTTGCGTCTTATTAAGAGTTCTTTGTTTGCCTGTAAGATGTCATCTTCTGGGAGTCTGGATGACATGTCTTTGGTTCTTCCTTTCGTGGTTTCGTCTGTTCTGAATGCAGTCTGAATTATGGCTGCAGTGGTGATCACTCCAGTGATGACAACTGCTAACAGCACCCACAGTCCGTGCATCTTCTCAGCTCCTCGTCGTCGTCTCATCGGTGGCACCCTGTGGGAAGGGTTTACAGTGGGATGCATGAATCCACGTATCCTTCTCTGCAATCCGGACAGCCGTTGGGGTCGTCAGTAGCACCTGGTATGGTCCTGTCCAATGGGGCTGGTTCCAATGCTTCCTCCTAAGGTCTTTAACCACTATCCAGTCTCCTGGCTGGATGGCATGGAGTTGTCCTACCACAGGCTCAGGAAGGGCAGCTTTTACCTTAGGGAAAATGAGCTTGAGAGTCTGGTTAAGTGCACAACAGTATTGTAACATCTCATCATCCATTCCTGTTAAAGTTAACTTATTCTGGGGGAAAGGCGTATTTGTCATTCGCATGGGTCGTCCAGTGAGTATCTCATAAGGAGAGAGCCCAGTTGTTTTATGTGGGCGGCCTCTCATAAACATTAGCGCTAAAGGTAAGACTTTTACCCATGACAATTGTGTTTCAGCCATTAATTTTGTAAGTTTGGTTTTCAGTGTCTGATTAGCTCTCTCAACTGCACCACCACTAGATGGATGGTATGCACAGTGTGTCTTCAAATTAATCTGAAGACTTACTGACAGACTCTGTATCACATTATTTACAAAATGTGACCCATTATCACTACTTAGTTTGGAAGGGAGTCCCCATTGTGGAATGATTTCTTTCAGTAATGCCTTTGCCACTGAAACAGCAGTAGCATTTCTGCATGGAAAACACTCAATCCATTTCGAAAACATATCCAATATTACTAAGCAATATTTGTAGCCATTGCATGGAGTGAGTTCAATAAAATCCATCATTAAGTGTTCAAATGGGCCTTCTGGTTTTGGATGCGCAGACATAGTTACTTCTAAACTTTTACCTATATTGTTAGTAGCACAAATCACACATTTTTTACAAAAATTTTCAGCAAACACTGAAAATCCTGGTGCATACCAAAATCTATTTACGATATCCACCATCCCCCCTTTTGACGCATGGTCAGGCCCATGAGTCAATTTTGCCAAGAAGGGAAATATGGATCTAGGGAGCACCGGGAGTCCAGTAGGGCTAACCGAGATACCCGAGGGACGTTGTGTGCACCCTTTTCTTTTCCAGGCAGTTTGCTCACCCACATCAGCTCCTGTCTGTAATAAGGAGACATCATCAAGGGAAAAAACATTTTCCTGAATAGACAGGGGCATCTGTAGAATTGGGGAGACAGGTGAATTTGCTGCTGCCTTAGCTGCCCCATCCGCAGTTGCATTCCCCTGCAAGATGTGATCAGTAGCACCAGTGTGGGCCTGGCATTTACACACTGCTACTGAAGTAGGGAGTAATAAAGCATTCAGAAGATTAATAATGAGAATTCTGTGAGCAATAGGTTTACCCGTTGAGGTGAGGAAACCTCTGTTCTTCCACAAAGCATGGAAGTTGTGACAAACGTTAAATGCATATTGAGAGTCAGTGTAGACTGTGATGCGTTTTCCGGTACCCAAAATGAAAGCTCTGGTTAGGGCAAACAACTCTGCAGCCTGAGCTGATAAGTGAGAGGGCAATCTAGCACTTTCAATTATATCATATTCAGTACAGACTGCATAAGCAACACATGGTGCCCCATTTGATGGGTTCCTCATTGAAGACCCATCAACAAAGAATACAGCTTCAGCATTAACCAAAGGTGTGTCAAATAAATCATCACGTGGATTAGCTGTAGCTTCTACAAGCTCTAAGCATGAATGAGGCTCTCCGTCTTCAGCTGTAGGGAGCAAGGTTGAAGGGTTAAGAACAGTGCAGCGTTTGAGAGTAACATGTGACATTGTTAATAAAATATTCTGCCAGTGCATCTGTCTAGCTGGTGTAAGATGAGCTGTTTTTGCTTGCAGAATGAGAGAGTGGACTGCATGGGGGACATGTACTGTAAGAGGACTCATGGCAACAATATCAGTTGTAGCTAAGACAGCTTCAGTAGTAGCTGCTACTGCTCTCAAACATGGTACCATACCTCTCTCTGTTATAGAAAGATATTTTGAATAATAACCTATGGGTCGTTGTTTGTCACCATGTTGCTGGGTGAGGACAGCAGACATGAAGCCATTTCGTTCAGATACAAATAAATTAAATGGTTTAGTGTGGTCTGGAAGTCCTAGACAGGGTGTGCTTGACAAGGCCTGTTTTAGTTCTGTGAAAGCAGTCTCTGCAGTCAAAGTCCAAGTCAAATCGTCAGTCATGGCCAAATGTTTTCCCCCATGTGTGATGTCATTAAGGGGTTGGGAGATCTCCGCATAGTTACAAATCCATGGACGGCAATAGCCTGCTAATCCTAAAAATGACATCATTTGTTTTTTATTTCGCGGTTTTGGTACATCCAAAATTGCTTGGATGCGTTCAGGACCCAATTTGCGACCCTCCGGAGTTAAAATATGGCCAAGATAGCGCACAGATTGTGAGACAAGTTGTAATTTGTCTTTTGAAACCTTGTGGCCGTTTTCTGCCAGAAAACTTAGTAGAGACACTGTGTCTGTTTGGCATGCTAGCTTTGTTGGGGAACATATTAACAAATCATCAACATACTGAACTAGTGTGCTACCACATGGACTCTCCCAATGTGAGAGGTTTTCAGCCACTGCCACTGTGACCAGAGTAGGACTTGAAGAAAACCCTTGGGGCATGCGAGTCCATGTGTAACGTTTACCATTGAAAGTGAATGCAAACCAGAACTGTGAGTCAGGATGAACAGGAATGCTAAAATATGCATTTGCTAAATCAATAACAGAATACCAACAAGTATCCCCCGGAATTTGAGACACTAGTGTTATTACGTTTGGAACTGTAGGAGCCACTTGGTGAACAGCTGCATTCACGGCTCTGAGGTCCTGAACCGGCCTCCAACTACCATTTGGTTTCTTTACAGGCAAGATTGGGGTGTTGCAGGGTGACTGAGGACATTCCACAATAGCACCTTTATCTATCAGTGACTGAATGACAGGAGCAATGCCTTCAACAGCTTCAGGACTCAGTGTATACTGTTTTTTACAAGGCCTAAAATTAGACTTTGGCTGTACAACAACAGGAGTTGCACCTTTTATTTCCCCAAAATCAAACTTACTTGTAGCCCACAATTTGCCAGGTACTGTTGAAAGTAATGCTTCCTCATCAGTCATCAGAGGCATAAGGAGTAACGGTTCTTTATGCTGTGAATACAACCTATGAATAGACCGTATAACTGGTACTAGGATATGTAAGGAGCAGGATGTAATGTTCAATGATTTGCAATGTAATCTACCATCACACTCTGGCTGCCAGTCTGTAGCCTCTAGGGCTGTTTTAACCCACAAACCTATATCTTCCCAGGACTGATATGGTTGCTTTGTCAATGCAATGTGTGGGACAAAACCCCTTTCTGTAAACACAGCTAATTGTGACTTAGAGAGGCTTACTACAGCTGCTGCACAGTTGTGTCCAATTAATACTGAGGTTATTTCCAGTGTGTCTTTGTCAGTTGTAGTCCATGCTTCTTCATATGTGATATCTCTGTTTTCTGCCAAAACATGAGAAATACATTGTAGGATTGCAGGTGCCTGTGTTATCTGTGGCACCATTGAATATAATTCATCTATGTCAGGGAACTGTATGAGATCCCATGAGTAATAACAGGCAGGTTGTGACAAAGAGAAGGGATAGAGACCGGCTGTTGCACAAGTTATGTTAATGCCTGTGGGCTCACATTTAACATCAACCCTTAGTGCACACATGAGGTCTCTGCCCATTAAATTTACAGGACATACATCTGACAAAAGGAACACATGGTCACCTCTGTAATCACCAAAACATACTGTAAGTGGCTCTGATAGTGGTTCAAGACCAGGAATGCCTGATGCTCCTATTGTCTTAAGGTATTGTGTTGTTTTCTGTGCATTTGGGAGCAATTTAGATTGAATGACAGAAATCTCTGCTCCTGAATCTACTAAGAATGTTACATTCACTCCTTGTATCTTAAGAGTTAATCTAGGTGGTGTTTTTGAGTCTGATGTTAGTTGTATGTATTGATGGTATGTAACAGCTGGTCTATTAGTGTGTGGCTGTAGAACTGTATGTGTGTCCCCGTGTAGTGCGATGTCCTGACCTGCCTCCCCTGTCTCCTATGCTTGAGGAGCCTGGAACCCGGGTGAATGCACAGCAAGTCCCTGGGGCGGAGCATGTGGCCAGGGTTTCTCTTGCACTTGTGTCTCCTGTGAAGTCCTCCTCCTGTTCGTAGGACAGTTACGGGATATGTGTCCATATCCGTCACAAGTGTAACACCGTACTTCTGTGTTAGGCTGTCCTCTTTGACGCTGATCCTGCAGAAATCTTTGGCCTTTTGGAGTGTAGTGTCGTGGCCTCAGGCCCCTTCTGAGGGTTCGCGTTCCCTGTTGGTAATACATCAACTGAGCAGTTTGGAGAGTCTTTACCTGGTTCATGTGAGCCTCCACTCGGTTCCTTTCTGCGTGTAAGACATGTGTCCATACATTTGGCAAAGTCTCTGTTTCCCAGCCTACACATGATGTCATCACGCAGCTCCTTAAGCCAGGATAAAGACCATTTACTAATGCAGTTTTCAACAGGTGGGTGTATGCCGCATTACCTGGGTCGATTCCTGAATGCACAGCGAATACCGTTTCCATGCGGGTGCGATAATCAGCTGCTGACTCCCCCTCTTTTTGTCTGGTATTGTGAATCTCAGGCCAGCAGACTCTCAAAGGAAAAGCAGCTCGCACAGCGTCATACAGGGTGTCCATCATGGTGGTGAACTGTTGGGACCCCACTGTTGCCGTGGTTGACCATGTTGTGGGTCTGATGTTTGCCCACCGGAGTTTGAAAAACCTGCGACACACAGCTTCTACTTCCTGTAACGTAGGGTTATACATAGTGAGTAATTGCTGCATTGCTGTTACCCATTTCTCACCGCCAGTTTTTTGGGGGTCCGGTAGTTCATCCGCCACCTCCTTCAGTTCATCTGGCTGCCATGGTCTGTAGACGAGCACTTCTGGATTCCAGTTGGCCTGTGCCTGTGCGTCTTGTGGCATAGGCTGAGGGTTAGGGAACGTCATCATGGGCATCTGGTGTATTTCCCCTTTGTTGGTCTGGCTCCTCAGCCAGTAGTCAAACGTAGCTGCTAGGGGAGACTTTGTTCTGCTCAAAGGATCAGGTGAAATTTGAGTTTTTTTCTCAGTCTGGGTTTTCGCTGGTTGAGGGGTTATGTAAAGAGAAGACAGGTCAGGATAGAGTTGCTCAGATTCACTTTCTTGTCCTTCGTCTGAACTTCCCTGTGACTGGGCACTTGCTGCTGCAGCCACCTGGGCTCTGATAGGCTGTGCTGCTGCTGGACCCCCCACGGGCATAGCGACAGCATATGGAGGAGGCAGGTTACCCTTTCTTACTCTATGTTTCTGTTTTCCCTTTTTAACTTCCTCACCATCAGACTTTGCTAATTTTACCATCAACCCTGCAGTGGATTTCTTTTCTTTCACCTCTGCCTCCCTTTCCCATTTCTGGAAAGAGTGCCAATTTATTTTCTTCCCTTTTCTTTTCTTTGTCACTTCCGCTTCTCTTTCTTCCAACAATATTCTACACCGCTTCAAACAGTCTGTGCTAAGTGTGCCTTGCAATGGAAACACCCCTTCAGTAATGGCGTGCCATAGTAGAATCTCCTCAACTGCACATTTACCCCATTTCTCTGTCATTATTTTAGCGGGGCCTGTCAGAGTGTCAGGTAGGATTTCTAATTTCCCCGGATTATTCCCCATGTTCCTAGACTCACTGGGACTGGTGCTTACACTTTCATTGGGCTTATAACACACACACAATAATTCTCATTCACTCTGATCTTCCCATCTCATCATATGGTCGGATCTTATCAGACAAACACTAACTTTGGGTAACTTTCTTCAGCCAGGTAGTTTGTATGACACTTTCGTTCCGAGCAACGTACCCTTATTGTACACACATTGTGCATACAAGACACTGAAGGAGTCACCACAAAGCTTATGACATTATCACCACATTCACACGCCCAATTTATTTTATGGGATGATTTCTAAGAATAATAGACAATAATACCCTCACTCCTCAGAAACAATAATAGCTTACTCCTCATTACTTACTTCTCAGTAACAACATTAACAATAACAGCTTACTTTTCATAAACAACAATATCGTTTTCCATTAACAATCATAGCTTACTTCGTCAGTACTGTCTTAATTTTTTCATGTTTGCCACGTACGGGTCGTTTCCTTAATAAACCATATGGCTTCCCGAAGGAAGACTTACGTTTGTAATCCTCAGCCAGTGGGGTTTTCTCGTTGTTTCTTGTTTTTTTATTCTTTTTTGGTTTTTGTTTTTTAGGATTATTTTCTCATCATCTGGCGTCTGTCCCGCAGACACACTGGTCTCATTACCAGGAGGGATTACAAAGATCACGTGATTACCAAACACACACCTAGGGTTTTTTTTTTAACGCAGACCAAAAACATACCAAAAAACATACAGAAGAAATGATTCATAACACTGTACTCACTCAGTAAATGAATGGAGCATCCACTGTCCGCCACCCGTTCTGACCTCAGGCAGGATCCAGGTCCTCCGTTTGTCGGAGCGGAATTTTCCCTGTGTTTCACTTTTACCACCGGTGGTTTCCTTCGGTCTAGAACAGGCGCCAGTCAGTGGCATGTCCATCCCATCCCCGTCGCCAAATTGTGGTAGAAATTTCTTTAAGTTTGAGAGTTGCTAATTCTCAGAAAACAACCACAAGTGTGATGAATCATCTCAGTTTAATCACGGGCCCGGAGAGGACGTCCTTGCAGAAAGTCCTCTCCCGTCTGGGTTACAAGAGTAGTTTATATACCATATTCTCATCAACAGAAAAAAAAAACAATTGCCAGTTCTTATAGGGGACATCCCATACTATATACAGTGCATGCCTCATATGAAAACCTTTTACTGCAGCCTTTTGGAGAAATGTTCCATTATCCTACTTCAGTGTCTGTCGCTCCCAATTGTACTGTATAATTATAATAATAAAATTGTAAAACAAAACATACTAGAACTACTAACTAAAGGTCACATAACGAAAGCACAAAACATTGTTTTACAACATATCAAGTCAAAGTACATTTTCCTAGTGTAGTACTGAGGATGACAGTGCCAGTCATCCTCACCAAAAATGGCATTTGCAGGTATGTTAACACAGGTGGGATGATACCATCCATTACACAATGAGCACTGCACCATGATTTCTTTGTTGTGTGCAGAACTACACACTGACAGGAGTTTGCCTAAAATTGGCTTTGCTTGGTTGAGGCTCTGAAACACCTGGTGAATTCTGCCCTCATCCGTCCCTCACGGAACAGACAATTCTCTGGCCTAAGGTTGCAGCATAGAGGATGTGCAAATGCAACTGCAAACAAGCCACAGTTGCTGCTATTGCTTTGCTGCTGAGCACTAGGAAAAATTACCACGAATAGGTCTTCCTTTGGCCTTCACATGTGGTAGAAATTTCTTTAAGTTTGAGAGTTGCTAATTCTCAGAAAACAACCACAAGTGTGATGAATCATCTCAGTTTAATCACGGGCCCGGAGAGGACGTCCTTGCAGAAAGTCCTCTCCCGTCTGGGTTACAAGAGTAGTTTATATACCATACGTCAAACTAATCCTGAACAGACCCCCACATTGTTTGTTCAGGTACTATCTTCAGTCTTCTTACCATCAAAGAAACAAATTGTTGGCAGTTATTTACAACTTCCTACCCTAAAACACTAAAACAATAAAACAGATAGAACCACATACCATGAAAGGGTCAAGCAAGCATTCAACCCCCACATTGGTTTAAGTTAGTGACCATTTGCTCTGTCGTAAAATCCCACACACATCCCCAATAAGGCTTGTGTGGCACTGGTGTCCAACACTGTTGAGAGGCTATTGTGAGGGAAATGTACACCTTGACAGACAAATGTCTGCTACCTCCTTGTGTTAATTCAACAAAGACTTTTGACACGGCTTTGTATTCATTAGGAAGCAGACGAAAAGTCATAGAGATGCTAATTATATTATGAATGCCATCCGGAGGCAGATGATTCGCTGTGGCGACCCCTGAAGGGAGCAGCCGAAAGGAAAAGAAGAAGAAGAAGAAGATGCCATCCTGCCAGCACGACTTACATGTGAGTGACTTATGTGTAAATTAATACTATTCAACTGATATTAAAGCTGATCATTTTCCGTGTTTGCGGTCAATCGGTATTGACCCGTTCTGCAGACCGTATGCTCCGTTGTGACTCTGTTGCTTTGTCTATTAAATTTGCCATCCTTTAACCTGAGATTTGCCTCTGTTAGGATCAAAAGTCTAAATTGTTTATCATAGAATTTATTCACTGCTATGTGACTGAGTAAATGTACATGTGATCTTGCTGTGTAACTGAACTTTTGACTGTTTTAAATGTTGACAGCTCAACACTTTTCAGTTGTGCATATGTTGTAAGAGTGTATGAGTTGAGGAAGTGAAAACAGACCCGCTCTGGGTCAAGGAACTCGTGACACCAAGTGTTCCCTGTCTGAACTTTATATACTTATAAGGGCAAAAGTCAGTTTCCTTGTTTCTAAGGCGAAGGAAGCATATGTTAAAGGTCTTCTGTGTAACTATTGTGTAACCTTGTCTGCTATAAATAAAGAAGTCTGAGTGAGGCTCGGGGCTGCAGCCACAAACCAAGAAGAGATGTCTTCTTGCAGCCACGAGCTGATCCTAGCCTGAAAAGATGCAGCGTGTCTCTTGTTAAATGCTTGAGTAGAACCAACATTTATTGGTGTTTCCGCCCGGTTTCCAATACAGCATCAACGGTGAGGAGGAGGACAGCGAGGACAGGACGCTGAAATCTGTGCACAGTCAGCCTCGGTAGGAGGTTGTGAAAACCCTTCCTCGTGAATTCGACGGGAGGTCAGCTGTTTCTCTCCAACGTTGGTCCTCTCCATCGTTTCTGCTTGACGGAAGCCGAGCCAGAAGACACACACATCTGAGCTGGGGTAAGCTGCGTGGTTGGGGGTCTGGGACCCCATACAGTGTCAGGGACACTAGAAAGCAGCTGCAAGAGTTCGTCCGGGACGAACCCTATGTCAGGGACATAGCAGTGTCAGGGACACTAGAGAGCAGCGCAAGAGTTCGTCAGGGACGGACCCTATGTCTGGGACATAGAAGTGTCAGGGACACTTAAATAGGAAAAGCGCTATTCGTCTGGGACGAAAAGAAGTATCAGGGATACTGAAACACGTGTGAGTGAATGAGAACGTGTGATTGATGGTAGTTGACGGACTATTGTCGGCTGAGGAGAGCAGTGTCACTACCTATTTAAACTGTGTGTTATTTGTTGGGCACAAGTAAAAATTGAAAAGTTGGGTGTGGTGGACGGCTGTATCCGCAGGTAATTAGTATCTGTAGAAGCTTGATACAGTGGACGATCCCCATGCTGTTGTGACTGATCATTTGCTTGTGCCAAAAGTTGCAACTATGGGAAAGGGAAACAGTAAACCCCAATTGGCTGGGGATTTTAAATTCATGAACACTTATTCCCCTGGATCCGCAAGGTATTTAGGGGAATGGAAGAAGAAATATGAGTTTCCAGGAAAATTGGAAACCTGCGCATGCGATAAATTGGTAACTCAGTTAAAAGCAGAAATGGCTATAGCAGAACCTAAGAAAATTGATAAGTTTAAACTTCAGCTTATTGAAGCAGTAAAGTGGCAGGAACAAGCTGAGAAGCGCAGACAGAAAAGAAAGATAAGAAATCCCTCATAGCAGCGCTCCAAGAGGACCCTGCTGATTTTGTTGGGAGGCCCCAAGCACTTATCCAACAGGAGGAGGATAAGAAAAAGAAGCCTAAGCCAGCCCAAGGGGAATTGGCGGCCCGAGGGCCACAGGTGACTGCAGCACCAAAGGCCAAGCCGGAGGCGACGGAACCGCAGTCTCAAGGTTCGTCTTCAGGCTCCGCTCCCCCTCTTCCTCCTCCACCTCTCCCGTTCGGGTTTGGTTGGCTGAGTCCTTCCCATTCGCGGTCGGGGAAGCAGTATGGCCCTTATGGTGAGGTACAGACAGAGCTGTCAGCCATGGTCAAGCGAGATGAGCCATGGGGACCACGACCTGATCCCCCACCGTGGCCACCAACGGACCCGACTAGCATTTTTCCTGCAATTGAGGTACCTAATCCTCATTTTGGAGTAAGTGGAGATAACAAACCTCTCCTCTTAGTTAGACGCCCATGGTCATGTAAAGAGTTAGAAGACGCAGTTAAAGGCCTGGGTGATCCCCTGGCTAATGTCCGCCAGTGGATTGTTAACTTTCAGCAGCAACTGAAACAGGCTTTATTAAGTGGCTTCCTCCCCTCCATCACTTACCATATCCGAAAGTTAAATATTAACACACCCACAGATGGAGCGGCTCAAATAATGAATTATGCACAGCATGCACAAGACTTACAGAAACATAAATCAGAACAACAATCAAAAGCCGCAGTCTTTGCACTATTGGATGTGATGTCAGGTGAAGGGAAGAGAGGATACAGAGAGCAAGGCCTGGGGGGTTTTAGAGGTAGAGGACGAGGAAGAGGACGAGGCAGAGGAAGGTACGGAAGGTTCAGAGACGATGTTTGTTACAATTGTGGGCGTCCAGGACACTTTGCAAGAGAATGCCAAGAGCATAATCCTGAAGAATATGAAAAGCCCCCCCACACACAATCCGCGAGCATGACCGCCAGTAGCTCCCTGGACGCCCGACAAGGATAGGGGAAGTGAGGATGAGTTGTTAGATTTGGAAGAGATTGTCGATACATATTTTAGTTCAGAAGAAAATAAGGTAATGCCCATTAGAATGCTAAAAATTAATGGAGTAAAAATAGAGTTTTTGTGCGACACAGGAGCAGATAGGACAGTTTTGAGAGATAAAATTCCTGGAGTGACAAAAGGTGATAAGAATATTTTTGTAAAATCAGCAAATGGACAAGTCACTCCTTGTAGTTTCTCCCAAAGTTTTGTGATTGAGGATGAGGCATCTGGCTTTCAGGAAAAAGCAATGGCAGTTTTGTGTCCTAACTGTCCGGTGAATTTATTGGGCAGAGATTTGTTGAGCAAATTAAAAATATCCCTAGTGCCTACTACAAACGGGATGGCAGCCATAGGCCCGGGGGAGGAGATCCCCTCTTATGTAGTGCTGAAACAAGGGGCACCACATTACTGGTGGTCCCTAGATCTGCCCATGCCTGACCCTGGGCGCACAGGAGAGCAACTCCTGCGTCTACTGCCTGATCCTCAACCACCACACTCAGAAAGCCTCTCCCCAGAGCAGATGCATGTCACTCTCTATTATAAACACACTCCAGGTCCAGATTTTGATTATGTACAAAAATTTGAGAAGTTAGGACCACAGAGAATGACACTGAAGACCCTTTATACTGATAGGAAAGGAAAGGCAGTCTGTTCTGTCAGTCTTCCTTCAGAAGCTAAGCGTCTCTTGAAGGGATGGTCACCTAATCCTCATTTGTCAGTGTCTAAAACGAACGACATGCATTGGGAGGAGTTAAAGCAGTTTTTGAATAAAGCTGAGAGTATTTGTGATTGGCATGAAGAAGAAGGAGGTTGGTTTAGTGATAGTGTGGGAAGCTGTTTTTACAAAAACTTAAATTGGGTTGTGACGGCCACTCCCCGTACCCATTTGGGGGAGGATGACCGAGAATGAGTGTTACTTCTGGAAGAGGTAGATCCGTGTTTGGCTGAGGTGCCTGACAGTTTCTGGTCTCGAAACAAAACTGATGTGGGCCTAATGACCACAGCTCCAGAAATTATTATTAAACCTAAATCTGATTATAGACCTAGGATAAAGCAGTATCCCCTTAAACCAGACGCCCTTCAGGGAATCAAACCTGTAGTACAAGAGATGCTTGATGCAGGGATCCTGGTGAGAGCACCAGAGGCTCAGTGTAACACCCCTATATTCCCAGTGAAAAAGGCTGATGGGAGGAGTTGGAGGATGATTCAAGACTTAAGGGAAGTAAATAAAGCAGTTGAAAGTAGGGCCCCATGTGTCCCAGATCCTCATACTTTGTTGAACCATATTAAACCTGAAATGAAGTGGTTCACGGTTGTGGATCTTAGTAATGCTTTTTTCTCAATCCCAGTACATCCAGACTCACAGGGATGGTTTGGGTTCACCTTTGAGGGAAAGAAACTCACCTACACCAGGTTGCCGCAGGGTTATGTTGATAGTCCCACTATATTTGCATCAGAATTGGAAAATTGCTTATCTACATTCCATGTGCCCTCACATAGCCAAATTTTGACCTATGTAGATGATATTTTAATTACATCAGACACTCAGCAGCACAATAAAGACACGGCTATAGCACTGTTCAAACATTTGGAAAGAACAGGCAACAAAGCATCTCCAGAAAAGCTACAGTGGGCTGCTTCTGAAGTTGTATTCCTGGGTCATAAACTAACACCAGAAGGCAGTGCTCTGACTGAATCCAGGAAAGCGGCTGTTCAGCAAGCCTGTAAGCCTATCACTAAGCAACAGATGATGCAATTCTTAGGGCTGTGTAACTACTGTCGACAGTGGATTCCAAATTATGCTCAGGTAACACAACCGCTGTTAGACCTAATTTATGAAACACCGATGGCCATGAAGCAGGAAATAAAGTGGACTCCAGAAGGTGAGAAGGCTTTCTGCGAGTTGAAAGAGCAGTTAGTAACCACACCTGTCTTGAGTCTCCCAGATTATAGTAAACCCTTTGTTCAAACTGTAGATTGTAAAGGGAAGTTCATGACCTCGGTGCTAACTCAGCTGACAGGAGGCAAGCAGAAACCGGTAGCCTATTACTCTAAGAGGCTGGATCCTGTGGCTTGTGCTTTGCCTGCCTGTGTCAGAGCTGTGTGTGCCGCTGCAATGGCAATAGAAGCCTCAGGAGAAGTGGTACTTTTCCATCCACTCACGCTGCTAGTCCCACACTCAGTTGACTTACTCCTGACAGAAACTAAAATGTCATTTTTGTCACCAGCCAGACATCTGTCAGTTATGGCGCTCCTAATGTTCCAGCCACATTTGACTATAAAAAGATGCTCTACACTTAATCTATCTACATTATTGCCCACAGCTGAGGAAGGCACACCACACTGTTGTATTACAAACACTGAGGAGACATGTAAACCTCGTAGTGATTTGAAGGATGTAGCCTTAGCTGAAGGGGAAGTGTGGTTTGTAGATGGTTCTTGTTTTAAGAATGACAAAGGAGAAAACGTGTGGTTTCGCTGTGGTATCTCAACAGGATGTCTGTGTTGCAGGTCAACTCCCTTCCCATTTCTCTGCACCGGCAGCTGAAATAATTGCCTTAACACAAGCCTGTCAGTTAGCAGAAGGGAAAAGTGTCACCATTTATACAGACAGTCAGTATGCTTTCTCCACATTGCATTTCTTTGCTGCACAGTGGGCCCGAAGAGGCATGAAGACGGCCAGTGGGCAATCAGTAAAGCACTCTATATTGCTGCTAGACCTCCTTACAGCAATTCAGTTGCCGGCCAAAGTAGCAGTTTGTAAATGTGCAGCGCATACACGGGGAACCGATACTATTTCATTGGGTAATGCCAAAGCTGATGCTACTGCTAAGACAGCAGCCCAAGGCCAATTTGGCAAATGCAACTTGTACCTCCTTGCACACATCAATCAACCCATTGATACTGAAATTCTTTCTGATATGCAAAAGCGTGCCCCGCCTGCTGAGCAACAGCTGTGGCTCAAAGAAGGGGCCACGATAGAGCAAGATCTTTTTAAGGTAAAAGATAAACTCTGCCTGCCTAGAAGTCTCTATCATACGGCAGCTATTTTGACGCATGGGCCCTGCCATGTGTCAACAGGAGGGATGGTATATGCAGTGGAAAAGTATTTCTATGCACCAGGTTTTAATAACTACTCAAAAAATTTTTGTAAATCCTGTTTGACTTGCTGTAAGCATAACCCACAGGGAAACCTCAGACCAAAGAGAGGGAGATTCCCTAATCCGGACTATCCATTTCAAGTTATTCACATGGATTTCATAGAGTTGTCACAATGTCAGACATACAAGTACTGCCTTGTTTTGATAGATGCATACTCTAAGTGGGTTGAGATTGTGCCCAGCAAAAGTGCTGATGCACTGACAGTGGCTAAAGCGCTGTGCAAAAACATTATTCCAGATCATGGGATCCCACAGCGAGTCTACAGTGATAATGGTCCACATTTTGTGAATGAAGTAGTTACACAGATGTCTAAACACCTGGGTTTTGAGCTGAAGAACCACTGTTCATACCATCCCCAAAGTGCAAGCCTGGTAGAAAGAACTAATGGCACTATAAAAATGAGACTGAGGAAAACTATGGAGCAAACGGGAAGAACATGGGTGGAATGTCTCCCTCTGGTAAAACTGTACATGAGGGTCACGCCAACAGACAGAGGCCTGACCCCGTTTGAAATCCTTTATGGAAGATCTTTTACACTTCCCATTTGTGAAAATGTGTGTGAAAAGCCTCAAGGGGAAACTACTCTAGCTGAATGGATGAGTAAGATGTTGCAGACTAGAGAAGTTATGAGTGCAAATAATCTGCCAAGAGATGTTTTGTCTCCACAGGTGCAGAGAGTTAAGCCTGGTGACCAAGTCCTGATAAAGGTCATCAAGAGGAAGGCCTGGTCCACTCCCAAGTGGGAGGGGCCCTATACAGTGATCCTGACCACTCCCACTGCAGTAAAGATCCAAGAGAGACCCACGTGGATTCACCAGAGCCACTGTAAAGTATTACAGCCTTTGGGAGCCGAGTAAGGTGGAAGTCAGCCGGTATCAAAACCCTTGGCTGCCGAAGAGACCATCTGATCCTTACTCCCAGCTATGGCTCTCCACTGGCTGATTCTGTGCCTAGGGGCAGCAAGCACGGTCTGTCCTGCTAACACAAAAGTCACTGATAACACCGCGTGTTCCAAGCAGAGGGGTTTCCAATTTGGCATACAAATGTGTTTGCCACTGAACAGTTCGGCCGTAATTACAATACCATTTCATAGTCTGGTTAATAAAGGAGTGAAAGGAACTCACTATGGTGGCTCTTACACATGGTACCTGACCAATGACCCACAAGACACTAGCTGGTCCACCCTAGTGGCTGATCAGGGTAACCGATGGACCCATGAGGGAGTCGTACAGCGGTGCTGTAGGCTGGTTGGGAATTTTTCCTTTTTGAAGGTTTTCGCCCAACCTCCATTACCTAACACCATCTCATTTGACTTTTATGACGTTGAATATGGAAATCCCCTAGGGAAACATATACAACTGATGTATTGAGTGTCAAACAGGAGGGAATGTTAGGATCAAAAGTCTAAATTGTTTATCATAGAATTTATTCACTGCTATGTGACTGAGTAAATGTACATGTGATCTTGCTGTGTAACTGAACTTTTGACTGTTTTAAATGTTGACAGCTCAACACTTTTCAGTTGTGCATACAGTGGGTACGGAAAGTATTCAGACCCCTTTAAATTTTTCACTCTTTGTGTCAAAATTAAAAAAGTTCATTTTATTTCTCATTAATGTACACTCAGCACCCCATCTTGACAGAAAAAAACAGAAATGTAGAAATTTTTGCAAATTTATTAAAAAAGAAAAACTGAAATATCACATGGTCATAAGTATTCAGACCCTTTGCAGTGACACCCATATTTAACTCACATGCTGTCCATTTCTTCTGATCCTCCTTGAGATGGTTCTGCTCCTTCATTGGAGTCCAGCTGTGTTTAATTAAACTGATTGGACTTGATTAGGAAAGGCACACACCTGTCTATATAAGACCTTACAGCTCACAGTGCATGTCAGAGCAAATGACAATCATGAGGTTGAAGGAACTGTCCAAGGAGCTCAGAGACAGAATTGTGGCAAGGCACAGATCTGGCCAAGGTTACAAAAGAATTTCTGCAGCACTCAAGGTTCCTAAGAGCACAGTGGCCTCCATAATCCTCAAATGGACAAAGTATGGGACGACCAGAACTCTTCCTAGACCTGGCCGTCCAGCCAAACTGAGCAATAGTGGGAGAAGAGTCTTGGTGAGAGAGGTAAAGAAGAACCCAAAGATCACTGTGGCTGAGCTCCAGAGATGCAGTAGGGAGATGGGAGAAAGTCAACTATCACTGCAGCCCTCCACCAGTTCGGGCTTTATGGCAGAGTGGCCCGACGGAAGCCTCTCCACAGTGCAAGACACATGAAAGCCCGCATAGAGTTTGCCAAAAAACACATGAAGGACTCCCAGACTATGAGAAATAAGATTCTCTGGTCTGATGAGACCAAGATTTAACCTTTTGGCGTTAATTCTAAGCGGCATGTGTGGAGAAAACCAGGCACTGCTCATCACCTGCCCAATACAATCCCTACAGTGAAACATGGTGGTGGGAGCATCATGTTGTGGGGGTGTTTTTCAGCTGCAGGGACAGGACGACTGGTTGCAACTGAAGGAAAGATGAATGCGGCCAAGTACAGAGATATCCTGGAAGAAAACCTCTTCCAGAGTGCTCAGGACCTCAGACTGGGCCGAAGGTTCACCTTTCAACAGGACAATGACCCTAAGCACACAGCTAAAATAACAAAGGAGTGGCTTCGGAACAACTCTGTGACCGTTCTGGACTGGCCCAGCCAGAGCCCTGACCTAAACCCAATTGAGCATCTCTGGAGAGACCTGAAAATGGCTGTCCACCAACGTTCACCATCCAACCTGACAGAACTGGAGAGGATCTGCAAGAAAGAATGGCAGAGGATCCCCAAATCCAGGTGTGAAAAACTTGTTGCATCATTCCCAAGAAGACTCATGGCTGTACTAGCTCAAAAGGGTGCTTCTACTCAATACTGAGCACAGGGTCTGAATACTTATGACCATGTGATATTTCAGTTTTTCTTTTTTAATAAATTTGCAAAAATTTCTACATTTCTGTTTTTTTCTGTCAAGATGGGGTGCTGAGTGTACATTAATGAGAAATAAAATGAACTTTTTTGATTTTGGCAAATGGCTGCAATGACACAAAGAGTGAAAAATTTAAAGGGGTCTGAATACTTTCCGTACCCACTGTATGTTGTAAGAGTGTATGAGTTGAGGAAGTGAAAACAGACCCGCTCTGGGTCAAGGAACTCGTGACACCAAGTGTTCCCTGTCTGAACTTTATATACTTATAAGGGCAAAAGTCAGTTTCCTTGTTTCTAAGGCGAAGGAAGCATATGTTAAAGGTCTTCTGTGTAACTATTGTGTAACCTTGTCTGCTATAAATAAAGAAGTCTGAGTGAGGCTCGTGACTGCAGCCACAAACCAAGAAGAGATGTCTTCTTGCAGCCACGAGCTGATCCCAGCCTGAAAAGATGCAGCGTGTCTCTTGTTAAATGCTTGAGTAGAACCAACAGCCTCCAAGTGCTTTTTGCCACGACAGCTATCATGAATGCAAACCTTATTACTACCAGCAAAGATGTTGCTTGCTGTCACCCAATGGTTTCCCCCAGTGTGTAACATTCGAATGAGTGGCTTGTTAGGAGTACCCACAATTCCTCCTTTAATACACTAGATAACAGTTTGGACTGAAATCCATCAGTTTCTGTGTATTCATTTGCAATAACGTGAGAAGCAAAATCAATCTCATCACTGCTGAGCCAATAATCAGGGTGCAGAGTAGAACTAATGGCACTGCCTTTGGGGACTTGCTGTTTTCTATAAAGTCTACTTGAAGGCAGTTTTTCAGTTGGTCTCTTACCATACCAGCATGGACTAAGGTTCATCTCTTTGCATTTTAGGTGTGTGTAGGTGTGTGTGTCTTTGCATTTGTAGTGTTACCTAATAAGAAGTAATCATTTATTTCTTCTACTTATGAGAACTGGGGTCTTTATTTATACTCTTTAGAAAGAGGAAATACTTTATTTTGTCTGTCTGTCCTGCTGTAAACTCATCTGAAAACAATGATTTGAAAGATAAACTTTAAAGTAAAATATAGAAAACCATTACTCAAATAAACAAACACCTGTCAAACTGGCTTGATCTCAGTTTTCGATCTATTAAGTCCTGAACACTGACCTGCTGATCGCTGGGACCAGAGGACGAGTCGGGCTCGTTGGTCGGGTGGTCTGGGTCGATGAATTCTTGATCTGTGTGCTCTTGATCCTTTATTCCGCTCTTGTATTCGTCCAGTTCGGCACAATCCGGATCCTGATCCTCCTCTTTAGATGCGCCTTTGTTGTGGTCCTGGTCGATAAAATCCGGGTTCTGAGTCTCCTCTTTAATTCCATGTTTGTAGTGGTCGTGGTAGACGAAACCTGGGTCCTGGTTCTCCTCTTTAATCTCGGTTTTGTAGTAGTTATCGCTGTTTCCATGCTCTGGTTCTGTTTTTGTCGCCGCCATTTTGAGACGCAAACGTCCCCAGAAGCGGAAGCCCCGCCCCCTTAGTAACCGTTGCTAAGTGTCAGCAGCGTGTGCCTGGGCCTCGATGGGAGTGTTATCAGTGTTTGAGTCACTGTCACAATATCGTGGTGTGGAAATCAATGATGTGTGACAATAGTAAAGTTTGTGGACATTATTTACATTTGTAGACGTGTGATATATATGCAAGAAGGTGTTTATGTTCACATTGGAGTGTGAACTGAATATTTCATTTGGAAACAAAGTGGATTTATGGAAGTGAGAGCTCCACTCTGTGATGATGCTTGTGTGACTGTGGCTATATAGTGTTTTCAGACTTAAACTATGAGGACCACCATGTCCATGGTGTCACTCAAAGCAAACACTGAGGGTTCATGTGATGTGTTTCACTTCCTTCTAGATCCAACACAGATTAGTTGGTGAAGGATTAAACAAATAATAAATCAGATGTTTAAAGGCTGTAAATAAGTCACTGTGTGGGCTGTCAGACTGACATTTACATCATATGTCCCTCAGCATGTCTATAATGTCTGCACCAAATTTTACTCTGACACAAAGCAGTGAGTCCACAGAGCACAGCTGCAACCAACCCCCATCAGGAGGCTCTAGAGCTCTTCACAGCCACTGGATGCTGATAGATCCTTCAGACACAGATGGGCTGAACTGAAAAGGAGAGTGCATAAGAGAGGAGCCCAGACCTTGGATGATCTGGAAAGACTGTGCAAAGAGGAATGGTTAAAGATCCCTCTCTCTGGATTCTCCAACCTTGTGAGATGTTATAGGAGGAGATTAAGTGCTGTCTTGTTGGCAAAAGGGGGGTTGTACGAAGTATTAAGATCAATAATAATAATCAATAATTGTGGCACACATGATTTCATATAAAGTCAATTATTTGTTAATGTTATTTTTGTTTTTTGCTGAATAATTGTACTTCAATTAAAGGTTGGATTTTTCTCATTTTTCTGAATTTTGGTTCTATTTTTAAAAAGAAAATGAATTTATTAGAAGCTTAAAATCCTTAATCCAATCTTAATCACGGTGCCAATAATTGTGGAGGGCACTGTAGGAGTGAGTGTGACTGTGTTCATCTCTACTGTGTTTGTTGGTTCCCTCTCATTCAAATGAGACATGATGTCAGCAGTAACCTAACCTAACTGGAACACACACAGCAACAGTTTTTTCAGTCCTCAAAGTCCACTATGGGTCACGTTAATATAGCGTGTTTATAAATAACAGATCATTCATGAAAGGCTTCAAACCTGCATGGGACGATCCCAATGGATTCCAAGCCCATCACCTTAACCACTCAGCCAGAACAACTTGCTCATGTACTGAATTTGATTTATTTAAAACAAAAAACAATGTGTTGTTTCTAAGTATTTAACTATTTAATTTTAAAAAGTAATGTTTAATATCAGCCCTCTGATGGTCTGGTGGCCTGTCCAGGGTGTAGTCCTGCCTTTCACCCAAAGAGAACTGATCCCAGTTACCCTAATTAGGAATAAGCAGGTATAGATAATGAATATTTAGTGTCCAGAAACTGGGCGACTCCTGAGAAACCACTTTAGACATGAGACCAGCATGTTAAAGAAGTGCAGCTGTGAAAAGGAGTTGACAAACATGAATCTTCTTTATGAAACAGGAGCATGTAGGGAGGAGACAAGAAGGGAATCTAAACAGGAACAGTGTGGTCTAAGGTGCCACACTCAAGGTTTTCTTCCTTCCTATGAGCAGGGTATTCTGGTCTCCAGGTGAAGGCGTGGGTTCAAATCCCACTCCTGACAGGTGTTTTCGTGTATTTCATATATTGATTTCTACCCTGTACTTTGATAACATTCAATGTCTCTTTGTAAAGTCATTTTCTACTTGAAGATGTACATGTAACAGTAACAACAGTGAATCAGCTGCAAAGATATTCTGCATTAACCTGATAGTCAATTGGCAGAACATAGGTGGATCCAAGTGTAGCACATTTACAGTTAAATGTGTGTTATACACAGCCTGGCTAGCTCAGTCAGTAGAGCATGATATTCTTAATCTCAGGGTTAGGGTTAGGTTTGAGCCCCACTTTGGGTGGTGGTGATTCTACAGGAGAGCTCCATGTGTTGAGAAGAGGTGATGTGACTTCAGGGGGGTAATAGGAGAAGGAGTTTCAGTGTCATTAAATAAACATAGATGAGTGACTGTATCATAAATGACTACAGAATTGCTTCCAAATTGAAACACAGACTAAGTGGAATTTCCACACATAGAACATTATGTCTTCATTATGTAACACAATCTAATTGTGTTAAACAGCTGTACAGCTTTATGTCCCACACTGACATGACATTTGTCACAACAGGCTGATTTTCCAAAGTCCACTGGTGCATTTATGTGTTACCAGAAATATCACAGACACTATGTTGTTGTTAATAATCTTCCAAATTGTACTACATGTGCGGCATTAATAATCTTCCAAATTGTACTACATGTGCGGCATTAATAATCTTCCAAATTGTACTACATGTGCGGCATTAATAATCTTCCAAATTGTACTACATGTACAGTATTAATAACCTTCCAAATTGTACTACATGTATAGTAGTATAGTATTAATAATTGTATTGCGTATTGTTTATAATCTACTAATTACCCATAACTAATAAAGTCTAATCAGACAAACAGGAAGCGAGACAGCCAATCGGACAGCAAGAGGCGGGTCTTAGAGCAGTTTGGGGCTTGATTGACAGCGGGCAGGGCCAGTCTCTGTGTCGTGCGCTTCATGAGGAGACGACAGGAGGGAAGCCTGAAATGGCAGGTCGTTGTACAGTAGAGAAATGTCTGCCTTTTTACCCAAACAGTGAAATAGTGTTTATCTCAGGACTCTGTCGGGACGCTTTTATGTGCTGCTGCGGATCTCGTCCTGTCTCACTAAGGCGCCCTTATGACCGGAAGTTCTTGACAGGTAAGTGAGTTTTTCCAAGGTTGATGACATGTCTCATAGTGGTCACTACATTTCCAGACTTCATAAATGAAGCAGCGGTTCATCTGAGCTGTGTTCATCAGGGGCTACGTTCAGCAAGCTAGTCGGTAGCTATTAGCCTGATCCCGCTTGGTAAAACGTTTCTTTACAGCCTTTGTATCCATCTCTCGTTACGGGACACGTCCGATGCGATGTCCCTCAAATAATCTGCGTTATTAGATGTAGGTTTGAGTAATATTTTGTAATACCTGAAGTCAGCTCGGACGCCGAGTAATTTACCCGCACTACAAGTCCCGAAATGCATTGCAACCGCTTCCTTTCCCTCAGGTGTAGCGATGAGGACACAGCTGCTCTAAACCCGGATCTTACCCAGTGAGTTTGGGATTAATAAGAAATGAGCGCAGGAAAAGCGAACTGTGAACACTTTTACAAACAGACGAAGAAGAGAGAGTGTTTGGAGGACAAAATGTGGTTTGTGACCGGATTTATTCGATTTTAACAGTATAATCAATTACCTCTGTTAATCACTTGTTCTTGTTAATACCCTGACTACATAGATCATTACACATTGGACTCAGAAGGATTCTACAGGGAGTGGTGTCTGTGTGGTCAGCTGTAAATGAACACTATACAGGCAGTTCTGCACTGACTTTAGTAAATACCAAAACAATTTCAACCAAATTCTGTTACTACAAGTGTGTTCAGACATGTATAAGTGTTGGTTGTGTTTTAATTTCTTAGGCTCAGTTCTGCTCTAATGTGTTAATGTGGTCTCTTTTTAGAACACGTGTCAAAGCTGTCTGCAGGGACAAGTTCACAGGAGAAGACGTCCACAGTCACCAGGCCAAGCTGGAGTTTTACTGTTAAACTATTGGAGTTTGAGCCATTTGTGTGCAGATAAGGCTCAATGTGTAGGACACATATCAGCCATAAAGCTGATGATTTGCTCCATTCAGACCCTAACCTGTAGTGTGAGCACAGTTCTCTACCTCATCACCTACAGTATTTCCCCTGTTGCAAAGTCCTGTCAAACACAGCTGTTACATTAATAACAAAATAAAGTATAAAATGAAATTAAGGGCAATCACCAGTGGATGAAAACTTCCTGTTTCTCCTGCTTCAGAGTGTTCATGTTGTATGCAACCTCACACTGACATGTATATACTGACTTTCCTAATAAAATATTTGAGATGTTCCTTGTAGCATTTAGATATTAGAAACATGACCTTTTATTTCTTTGTTCTTTGACATGTTAATCGGTTACACTTACAGCTAATATTGTTCATCCCTTATTATCTTAGTTCATATAGACTCCAATTATTATTAAAACCATCAGATTCATTAGTGTCGGTGCGTTTATATCTTTGGGTATCGCGGCAGGTGGGACTCGTCTTAACACCTGTGACACCTGTTGAGGACGGTGGACCGAAAAGTGAACACGGTCCTCGGGAGCGCGCACAGCAGGTGGAACATGAAAACAGTTTGACTTTGGATCTTCGACAGATCCTCCTCATGTTGTTCTGGAACATTAACTCTCCATGAGAAGCAGCGACTGGAACTGCAGGTTTAGTCGGAGGAGCTTGAGATCCGGAGGCTGGTTTTCAGTCCGGACCCGTTTTAGGGACCGTCACTCAATAACAGAGTAGTAGGAAAAAAAATTTTTTGATCTATAGTTTCCTGGTCATGTGACCTGATGACTCAAAGTTATACATAGTTTATTGGCCTCGTCTGCATCAGACTCACCTGTTACAGTTCAGTTATATCACTTCAGTCATTTTATAGGAATTTTGATATATTGAGGGTTTTCGCTTTATAGTTTCCAGGTCTTAACCTTTCCTGCTTCGGTCTGTTGACCGTGGTCGGGGGACACGGGAGGTCCGGGACTTTCCCAGGACCGAAGGTGTTCGTCCTCCGGGGTTAACTCCCGTCACTTATTGGTTGGAGTAGTGAGGCACAACAGATCGACACGACTTTTACTGGAGACTGTCTGTAGCGTTATTGCCGCACTGCAACCAGTGAGAACAGAATACAGTCCAGCCTACAGCTAACTAAACAAAACCAGCCCCAGTCCACCTCAGTCCACCGGCCAGTCCTCTGCTCGCCGTCTCTCACACACCGGACGCGCACATCGGCTACACGCACACACCCCGCACACCGAGTCACCTATTCACCTCAGTGGTAACAGGCAATTCCCATAACACACAGGTCACGTGAAATGTGTTTGTCAGCCAGTGATTGGTCAGCAGCTCTCTCTCTCTGTCACACAGACACACAGGTAAACACAGAGGGGCGGAGCCACAGGGATCAGGTGACCCAGGTACCTGAGAACAGGCGTTCAGACTCCATTTAGAGACGACAGAGCAGAAGGAGGAGACGTGGCTGAGGCAGGTGAGTGTTGATCCAACGTTGTTCTCTTCCTGTCACAGAGTCTGAGTGTTTTCTCTCTGTGGACTGTGGAGGAAGAAGAGTCCCTATAAAGCTCCATCAGCACAAAGACTGGAAGGAAAGGAGGAAGTTCAAAATGTGTGTGTGTGTAGTTTGGTGTGTCTGGGTGTGACTGACATGAACAGACTTGTCCTCAGTTTGATTTTCTGTCTCTGTCTCTCAGAAACTTTCCCTCTAAACTCTGTGCCAGGGGTCCAAAGTCAGCCAGGATCCTACAGACCTGGTACTTTAGGATCTAAAGGCTTTTGATAGGCAGGTAGGAAAAACGTCATGTTCCAGTCAGACCCACAGGCCTGCTAATTGTTAGGCATCATAATATTGTGAAGAAGAGAAATATTTCTTATTTAGTTAAGGGGTGAGGGTGGTCTCTGGTCTGTTGGTGTCTTGTGATGTCAGTAACTCTGACACATCTGGATCTGGATTTAAAGGGGTGAGGGTGGTCTTTAATGTCATGTTGAATTGCTTTGCTTGGTAAGATCATGTAAACCCATGAGGCAAGAAAAGCATATTTCTATGTCTTCAAACTTCTGGTTCCATGACCCTCAGCTCTTTTCAATAATATCCATGGAAAAGTTCCTATCAGATCCTTTTTAGAACCAATATAGGATCCACTGAATATTCTTCAGTTTAATGCCAAACAGAAATATGACCAATAGAATATCAGCCCTCTGTCATATGGCCAACAAGAAATGCAACAAATGCTTTTTTGCATAGTTGAGTTTGACACATGAAAACTAACAGTGGATCTTAACGTAACACCATTTAACCTTGTTCTCACTTGAAATGTGTCCCCACATTAAGGCCTGGAATTTCAGGGGATTGGACCTGGAAAGTCCTTGACAGGTCATTGAATCTGAAGTCAACCAAGGTGTGGGAACCCTGTTTATAAAGCTGGATGTGGACCTGAGTCTGGACCTGGACCTGAGTCTAAAGCAGAAATCTGGGACTAACCTTTAGTTGCTCACCACAACTGTTGTTGCTACAAATCCCGTTCATGTTGTTCTGAGTGTAATGTAAAGATGAGGATTTTAACCTTTGACCTTTTTGCACAAGTGCAGCTGTTACTGTCCATAACAACATAAATGTCTCTCTGCTGAAACCTACATACGAAGACTTTAAAGAGTTTAGTTGAGGTGCAAACAGTTTGGCCTTTAGCGTCACAGTCCACAGGCTGTATCATCACTGTAGTCCAGGTTCCTGTTCAGGCTTTAAGGTCTTTAAATAGGATCATCGGAGACCGGCCGGATTCGGCTCTTTTCCGGTCTCGTGTGTGACGTTGAATTTAGTTGGATCAGGGTTCGGCATCTTCCCAGCAGGGACAGAGACTGATGCTGTACAGTTTCCTCTGCACAAGTACAACAGTATTAGCAATAAAATCCAGCTGAAGTAGTAAAAGTAGTCACTAAGCAGAAAACCAACTAAAGTACCAGAGAAATATTGTGCAGTCCAAAGTCCAAGCTTTGTCTCTGTAATGTAGTTCTGTAGAAAGTAGCAGTGAATGGGAAAGTACTCAAGTCCAAATACCTCAAATACCTGACCAAGTGCTGTATTTAGTTTCAGCCACTAGATGGAGACACAACATTGTGGTTTTATGTCGTTTTTCTTCTCTCTCAACTTATTTTGTGTCTTTTTGTGTCATTGTTCATCTGTTTCTTGTTGTTTTGCATCTTTTGTGGTTTTGACCTGAGCTCTGTGACTTTCCAACTAGTCTGATGTCCCTTCATCCAGAGACACAGGCCCAAGGGCCCCTGAGCTCTCAGGCCCCTGGTTAATCCAGCCCTGATGATTAGACAGTTTCCAGCAGCAGGTCTATGGACTCTGGACTCCTCATACACACAGATCAACACATTTGAATGACATTCAATAAATAGACACTTTCTATGTGACATATTGTGAAGCTGGACTTTGGAGAATAATCCTCCTTTTAGCCAAACAAAGCAGTGTAGAGTGTGATCTCTAGTCCCAACTCTGTCTGTCACATATATGAGAACCTGTGCTTATGTCATTATATGCAACATTGGCCTGTGACAGATGCTGATTGTTTCTGCTGTGCTCTTTTTATCAGTTAGAAAGAAAACAACTGTGTTGTCAGTCTTTGACCATGTTTAAAGTGCATTCATTTATGCAAAGCTTGGCTTGATTGGTTCCACAGACTTTCTACATGTGGCCAATTATATTTGGACACTACAGCCTGTGTGTGTGTGTGTGTGTGTGTGTGTGTGTGTGTGTGTGTGTGTGTGTGTGTGTGTGTGTGTGTGTGTGTGTGTGTGTGTGTGTGTGTGTCCTGAGCCTGAACTGTTTCCTCATACTCTTCTCACCTGTTCACGCCTCCTGAATCACACAGGTGATTTCCAGTAAATGGAAAGGGGCGGGGCCACAGTGAGTAACCAATCAAAGCACAGAGGCTGCAGCTGTTTGATCAGAAAACATTGGAAGAGGACAGAGGAGACCTGGAGACCTGTGAGTACTAATCCAATTTTATGTTTCCTGTCAGACTTTGTCAGAGTCATGTGGTTTCTCAGCCTGATAGAAAGTGATGTCAGTAACTCTGACACATCTGGATCTGGATTTAAAGGGGTGAGGGTGGTCTCTGGTCTGTCAGGGTCTTGTGATGTCAGTGATGTCAGTAACTCTGACACATCTGGATCTGGATTTAAAGGGGTGAGGGTGGTCTCTGGTCTGTCAGTGTCTTGTGATGTCAGTGATGTCAGTAACTCTGACGCATCTGGATCTAAAGGGGTGAGGGTGGTTTCTGGTCTGTCAGTGTCTTGTGATGTCAGTGATGTCAGTAACTCTGACACATCTGGATCTGGATTTAAAGGGGTGAGGGTGGTCTCTGGTCTGTCAGTGTCTTGTGATGTCAGTGATGTCAGTAACTCTGACACATCTGGATCTGGATTTAAAGGGGTGAGGGTGGTCTCTGGTCTGTCAGTGTCTTGTGATGTCAGTGATGTCAGTAACTCTGACGCATCTGGATTTAAAGGGGTGAGGGTGGTCTCTGGTCTGTCAGTATCTTGTGATGTCAGTGATGTCAGTAACTCTGACACATCTGGATCTGGATTTAAAGGTTCTATCTGTTTAGTTTCTTTTCAGTCATTTTGTAGAGGTGAGAACTCTGACACAAAACATGTTGTTGTTGTTGTTTTTATGTAATAATCTAAAAATATTATGTCAGACCTTCTTGGGGGGTCAGGTTCTGGTTGGTGGGCCCAAAAATCAGCCTCAAAGGTCCAGCACACCTAACCCTGCAGTTTGGGTGTAGGGTGGGGTCAAAGGTCAAAGCCTCCTTCAACTGAGCTCAGGCAGCAGTGATCAGGTCTGACTTCATTCCAGTCTTAACTTTTCTTAGGCAGCTTCTTTGGATAAAGAGCAGAAGGATCCACAGGGTTTCTGTTCACATGTTCAGCTGCACAACAACAGCTGGACTTAGTGACTGAGACCATCAGTCATGGACAATCTGTGTCCCCAAAACCTCCTGACACCACCCACAGTTTCCAGATGAGGACCTGATTGAGAACAGGGACCTAATAATCCCAGAGCTCACAGTAACAAGGCTGCTCTGGACCTTCAGGGCATCCTCAGGAGCAGCTGTGGTTTCTGTTGATGCTGCTGAAGGACACTTATTGTCCAACAGGCTGTCAGACCCACAAACACACAGACCCCTAAAGAAAAGCATCGACAACAACAAGACAATATCTTAAACATGAAAACACTAACATTTAAAATAACATGATGACAAACAGTTTTCATGTGACAGTTCAAACTGCCTGTGAGGTTCCTCATCCCACTGAGTCAACACAGGTGAAGGATTTCCGGATTTACTCTCTCTGTCACACAGACACACAGGTAAACACAGAGGGCCGGAGCCACAGGGATCAGGTGACCCAGGTACCTGAGAACAGGCGTTCAGACTCCATTTAGAGACGACAGAGCAGAAGGAGGAGACGTGGCTGAGGCAGGTGAGTGTTGATCCAATGTTGTTCTCTTCCTGTCACAGAGTCTGAGTGTTTTCTCTCTGTGGACTGTGGAGGAAGAAGAGTCCCTATAAAGCTCCATCAGCACAAAGACTGGAAGGAAAGGAGGAAGTTCAAAATGTGTGTGTGTGTAGTTTGGTGTGTCTGGGTGTGACTGACATGAACAGACTTGTCCTCAGTTTGATTTTCTGTCTCTGTCTCTCAGAAACTTTCCCTCTAAACTCTGTGCCAGGGGTCCAAAGTCAGTCAGGATCCTACAGACCTGGTGCTTTAGGATCTAAAGGCTTTTGATAGGCAGGTAGGAAAAACGTCATGTTCCAGTCAGACCCACAGGCCTGCTAATTGTTAGGCATCATAATATTGTGAAGAAGAGAAATATTTCTTATGTCTTCATCCTCTTTGTCAGACCCTGGAGCCCTGTTTTGGTCTGTGGCTGCACTTGTTTCCCCACCTCTGTTTGTGTTTGGGTCTAATAGTCTTATTGTTTCCTGGTTGGTCTCGTCCTCGCTGGCTGTTGGTTTGGTTTGTACGGTGACGTTCCCTGTGTTATTTGGCCTGGTTTAGTTTCACTTTCTGTTCCTGGTCTTTGTGTCCCTCTTTTAGATTTGGAAGAACAGTTCAAATGTTCTGAAACACGTCACATAGAAAGTGTCTATTTATTGAATGTCATTCAAATGTGTTGATCTGTGTGTATGAGGAGTCCAGAGTCCATAGAGCTGCTGCTGGAAACTGTCTAATCATCAGGGCTGGATTAACCAGGATCATTTCATTCATTTGAATATTTGGCTCAGTAACTTTTCAAACCAACAGCTGTGTTTTCTGATGAGCTGCCAAGTTCTTCTTAGGTCTAAAGAAGTCAAACTAGAAACAGAGATTGTTGTTGACTGTCAGAATCAGCTTTATTGGCCAAGTGTGTGTAAACAAACTCACTGAGCTCTATATTTACAGGAATGAACATAAAGACAATATGTGGCCTATTGGATTTAACTATAAAGGGACAGATGTGCAAATATGCACACAGGGACTATTGTACAGTGGTTATTCCTCCACCCTATGACCTTAGAGTTCATCAGTGACAGCCTGGGGAAGAAACCGTCTCTGTGCTGGGTGGTCTTGGTGTACAGTGCTCTGTAGGGCCCACCAGAGGGAGGAGTCTGAGCAGTTTGAGTCCAAGGGGTGAGGGGTCTGCAGAGATGGTCCTTCCCTGTTTCCTGACCATGGACTAGTACAGGTCTTGACGACTTTTATCTTTTCGTCTTGATAAACTGGATGTGAGAGTTTTCCAGACTCTGCCTGATCATTTTACAGGGTAAATGATGAGTCTCATGTGTCGAAGGTGGAGATATTTTGGGTGCAGTTTACCAGAGGGATCATGACTCAGGAAGTGAAACGCTGAAAACTGATCCTGATGCCGTCAGTCCCACATCCACTATCAGACTTTAGTTCTGCTTAAGTCTACAAAACAGCCACAAAACACCAGTTTCTACCAAATCTTTTCCTCTGGTCAAGACATAGATTTGCACTTGGCACTTTATCATCAGCTCTTTAAAACCACCTTAGGGAGACTAACTGTCCTTTGACCAAACAGTCATTTCATGTGTTTTATTGTAACAATAAGCCCCGCCCTCTGGCTTTGACAGATAAAATAAATTCATGAAGCACAGCACCATGAAATAATGAACCTGCTGTTAATCTGCAGTAAAAACCCTGTGGACGTGTCGACTGGGCACATTTTAGCGTTTGCTGCTCTGGTCCTCCAAGTGTGTCCATATTGGTCTGAAGGGGACGCCAAGGCCACGTCAGTGATGTCATTGGGGACGACCCAAACTGAACTGTGACCAGTGGAACTGTGATATTTAATATAGTCACTTTAGCCCTTTATGGTAAAACAGCACCAGTGCTCCAGTTCTGACTGTTCAGTGTCATTGGACATGTTTTAAATGACGACAACCAAACACCAGCTCTGGTCTAAAGACACATGGACCTTAAAGGGGGGACATTTACCAGATCAGATGATGTTTATGTTCGGGTCCCTCAGTAGATGTTGACGACAGGCTACACATATCTAGACTAGAGCAAGAATAAAGTTCTGGTTTTGGACTCATGTACTGTGTTGGTCAGTGGCCTGTGTGTGTCTTACACAGCTGTCCAGGTGTGTGTGTTTCAGAAAGGCTCCTTCTCTCTGGTCCTAAATGTTCTGCTAATACTCAGTGTGGGAGTACATCACTGCTGTAAAGGGACCAGGGTCAGGCTGGGAGGACTCCGACCGACCCACACAAAGCTCCCAACCCAGTGGACTATGCAGGAGCTGGTGGTCAGCTGGTTCTGGTTTCCAGTGGGTGTGTGACAGAAACAGCTGCAAACCAAACACTGAAAAGACGTTTAGTCGAGTGTGGTATTAGTGCAGGGGAGTAGACTTCACCTTTACCTTGGATGTACTTATCAGACATACACAGAACAAATATACCCAAGAATACTTGGACTACACTGACAAGTACACAGAGAAATATAAGTAGATCCAGTCTGTACTTCAGGTGAAGTGTCTCTGGCTGTGACCTCCTGTTTATTTATTTCTGGTCCCCCTCTGCCCCCACCAAAGTATTTTAGACGTATAGAGGTGAGAGGAGGTTAAAAGGATTGGAGTGTAATGTGAGTACTAACTAACAGTATATATCACAGTTTATTTGCTGTGTACTTCAAAGTGTACTGCAAATACACTAAAAAGCAGGCTAGAAGTATATAAGTAGTACCTGTAAGTTCAGTACCCAATAGAGCTGCAGTACAACATTAAACCCAGAAAAGAGCGGGTAGTGTACTCATGTGTGTATAGTGGTACTGCTGTAACCACAGAGTCATGTGACTTCCTGTGGTGCAGCAGGAAGTGTTCAGTGGGTGAGCTCAGACTCCATGTTGAGAGCAGACAGCAGGAGGAGGAAAAGTGAAGCTGAGGCAGGTGAGTGTTAATCCAACATTATTATGATCTGACTGTTGGAGGCTCACACTCACTTTTCTCTCTGTGGACTGTGGGGGACTGGTCCAGACCTGATCCTGTGACCTTCAGTCCTGAACTCAGACCCTGAGACTGTTTGTCAGTGAGTCAGCGACTGTTTCTTCCTTTTTTACAGCCACAGTTCGATTGTGATTGTGCTTGTTTGTTAAAGAGCTGCTGACAGTTGCAGATCCATCTCAGCCAGCTCAGAATAAAACCCATTGTCCAGTGTGTATTCAGGGAAATACTGGCCCCATCAGGGCCCTGGATTCAGGTCCACACATGTTCCACAGACATGTGGTTCCACATACATGTGCATATGTATAGGGGCTCTAAGAACAGAGCCAGAGTCTGAGCCAAAGTCCCAGTTTCTTCTGTTTGAAGGGACATATTTCTAGTTAGTTTCAAAAAGTGAAGCAAAAAGATGCAAAACAACAACAAAGAAATGAACAATGAGCATAAAACGACACCAAATGCCTTGAGATTCAGTCAGTGGGACAGGAAACAAAGAACCACAGCTGTTGTTTCTTCTTTGGACTGAAATATGATGGAACAGTTTCATTTGCCATCAGTGGATCGACTGATGTTTCTGCTGTGATCTGTAGTTTTCCTGAGTTGAAGTCCCTCCAGCTGCAGCTCCAGATGTTCTGGCTCCATCTAGTGGCTGAAACAAACAACAACACTTGGTCAGGCTGAAACTCTGAGCTCAGACATTTTCCACCTGACAGAGCTGAGAGGAGATCTGGCCACGATTCAAATCATCAGGACTCAGTGAATTTCCAACCAAATATGTCCTGATGACACAGGAGACTTTTCAGACCAAAGTCTTTCATATGTTCTGAAGGAAACACTGATGTTCCTGTAGGATCATGTTTAAGATCAACTGAAAGCAGCTGCTGAAAATTGTTCAGGGAGCTGCTGACAGACACACAGCAGGGAGGGACATTTCAAAATAAGAGTCTGCTCCAGATTCACTGACACTTATTGGACAATTACTTTAATGAGGACTGGGATAGTCCTATGATAGTCCAGAGACATGTTCAACACTGAGACCACCAGGCCTCTGGAGGGACCGTTTCCACTGGGAGAGACTCTGAGAACTTCCTATGATGTTGTTGACTTCCTGTTTGTGTTGCAGAGCGTCCACTCACTGCCACATGTGAAGAAGAGCAAAGTGTGAAGTCAGACTCCATTTTAAAGTCCACAGAGAAGAAGAAGGAGGAAACAGGAAGTGGGAAGCAGGGTGAGTGTTAATATGACACCTGCACATATTGATCCATGTCATTGATGAATGTTGGGATTGAGTCTGGTTTAGACTTGTGTTTCCTGACGTCACAGTCACACTGTGTCTCTGGGATGGTTCCATCAAACTAATGTCCAATCAATAAGAAGCTGCTGCCGTTACAGGGGGACAGCTGACTGGGTTTGTTCCTCTGGTCTCCAGGGTCCCTGGTTTCCCTCTCAGACCACAGAAGATGAGTCTTTGTGGGGGGGAAGAGGAGGACAGACCAGGGTCTCCGGGATCCAGCTGTCTGTCCATGAAGAGTGACTGGTCCAAAGATTGTCCTCCAAACTTAAGTCTGGAACCTGGACCCCCAGACTCAGGGTAAGAGACAGTTTCTAGTGTAAACTGAGCTGAAGATGAGTCAATGGTCCAAATGTCTCTGTCAGTCCATGGACATGTGGAGTGGACACAGTTCACTACTCAACATGTATGGACATTTACATCCAGCAAATTAACTGATTGTGTTTGCAGAGGGGGGTACCCCAGAAAGAGACCATGGTCTCCAGGATCCATCTGTCTGTCCATGAAGAGTGACTGGTCCAAAGATCGTCCTCCAAACTTTAATCTGGTACCTGGACCCTCAGACTCAGGGTAAGGGACAGTTTCTAGTGTAAACTGAGCTGAAGATGAGTCTGTGGTCTGGAAGACAAAATCCTGATCCACTAACATCAGGAGTCCTTTCCTGTGATTCATTAAACAAACCAAAACAATGCAGTGCTGTGGTGCAGGAGACCCGTTGGCTTCCCTTTGAGCTGCACTCTATGGTTGAGAGGAGATATCCAACTTTAAATATATATAGAATATATCAAATTTAGGCTGTGGGCAGAAAACGGACTTTTGTGCTGGAGGATCAGATATTTAGTCCGAAAAAACCTGTTTCCTGGAAACATTTCAGGCCGACTGACACCAATCAACATATTTGTGGTTGGAGTTTCTAAGAGGCCGTGTCAGTAGTTAGTGTAGTCCCCGACAGAAACAACAGACCGAAGCTCTTCATCTGCATTTAAATGCAGTCGTCAGAAGGAATTCACAGCTTCCAGGTGGAAAACCATCTCCGTGGTAACGGTCCCTCCCCCTGCACACCTCTGTTGACTGGTTGGTTTTTTCACTGCAGTTCACAGCGAGTGAGAAAGGACGTGAACATCCAGTCTAGAGCGTCAGCTCCAGCTGCAGAGCTAACGTGGTCAGTTCTTAGTATTATTAAATGTCTCTGCATCACTTTGACTCTACGCAGCCAAAGCAGGTCCACAAAGGATGGAATATGAGACCCAGCTCAATACTGTGCAGCACAGTAGTTCACTGAGCCAACCAGTCCCAATGAACACAGCTGCTTTTTGGATGCAAACACATGTGCAGCGTTAATGTTAATGCGTAAGATTGTGGCACCAATGAGGAACAGCCCATTAAAGAAACAGGGCTGTGCTTTATGCTCTGCTCTCTGATCAGGGTTTAGGTTTGGTGTCTCTGTTTGTCGGCCGCTTTTCTGACTGATTATTAAACTCATAAAGCCTAACATGGTCTGGGCCGGAACAGACTCCACCATCTGGCCCTTCTGTCAGTGAACATAGATGGTCTCAGTAGTATTGATTCTGAATTGATCAATGATCAGTTGATGTTGAAGGAAGCCCAGTTTGAATCAGCCTGTGTTATCACAGTCCAACCTGTTTCTAGATTCCCCTCTAGAGCTTTGTTGTATCAGCATTAACACAGTGTCATTCATTGTTTATTGTGCAGGGCTAAGGATTTACTTTGTCTGTGCAGCACCTGCATCTGCTACCATGGAAATACTTTCTGTGTCTCCATGTGCCACATCAGATTCCTCCCCCTCCTTCAACGATGCAGGCAAAGTTCTGATTTCAAGTCTAACAACACGACTGAGAGTAGATATTATTTTATTGATGAGCTGAGCTATTGTTCAATTCTAATATCTGATCTTATCTAGCATGTTGATTCTGTGGCCTATTTATTCAGTCGCTCTGTTGGACTCTGCCTGCAGACTTTAAAAAAAGCTGGAGATGCTCATGATGTCACAAAGACATTTAGACAGAAGTTTCCACCAAACTGCTTGGAAGGTAGTAAGTCCTGCAGCCACAGGACGACCTGCTGTAGGTCTCTCCGACAACATGGTCATGACATCAGGATCAGCTGCCTGGACTTTCTGAAGGCTTGTGTTTCAGTCCATTTCCCACAAGTGTGTAGCATAAAGAGACGTGCAGTCAGCTGGAAACAAAGTCCTCTTAACAGCAGGCCTGGATAAGGCTGCACTGACAACAGCACAGATTTCTTCCAGCATTAAAGAAAACCTGTCTCTGCTAATGTGAGACTGTGTTCCACAAACTGAACCTCCCTTTGCTGTTGTCCTGGACTGGATCAATGCAGCAACACTCTGCCCATCCTGGACCCAAACAGGAAGCAGTTTGTCCCTTTAATGCTTCAGTTGATTGACAACACACACACACACATAATAATGAGACTAAGTCAAACTAAAGCAGTTGAGGAAAGAGAAACACATCTTTCCACATGTGGAGCAGCTCAGGCCTCTGGCTGTTCTAAATAGAGCTCAGCCTGTGTCTACAGTGGTAGTGACTGAAAACATCCTAGTTGTTCCCAGCATTATGTTTGCAGTCCCCTGGTGCTGCTGTTGCATCAGGAATGCAGTGGTTGAAACCCTTCCAAAAAACTCCAACATGCAGTTCTCCTTCAGTTTCCTGCTGTTATTGTGCAGCTTTGAAGGGATTGATCCACTTCCAGACGTGGTGTCATTGATGCACTTTGGAAAAGGAAGTTGGTTCTTTTTCATTGAGTTAGTAAAATGATTCCATCTCCTTTGTTCAGACTGAGGAGTCTCATTGTTTGATGACTTTATTTCTGCTGTCACATGGAAATGTTTCTGTCTTATCACTTTTTCTGTTTCTCACCACATTTCTCTTCTTCTCTCTTCTTTCTTTCCCTCAATGAACATCTCACTGGATCATCTTGATGTTGAGCTGCAAACCTTTGCAAACTGACAAACTCAGTGTTGAATGTTGATCAGATTCCAAACTTCATGATCAGCCAGTTCAGCTGTGGAGGAAAACTGATTTAAAGCCAGCTGGGAGACAGCTGGGAGTTTCCAGCTTCTGTCCAGTCAAACAATAAGAAAGTTTCCTCACTCAACATGTCTCCACCTCAACTAATCCCAGTTTGCTTCATGTCCACAGGGACGGGACCAGGACTCAGGTCTCTGAGGAGCAGCGGCTGTCCAGCTGTGCTTTGTGTCAGGACGTCCTGAAGGATCCAGTCTCCAGCTGTGGACACCGGTTCTGCAGATGGTGCATCACCTCATACTGGGACCAGTCTGGTTCACCAGGAGACTGTCCCTGTCCCCAGTGTGGAAAAAGACCCAGAACCAGTAGGACTCACTGATTGTTCTACATTTGAGTTGGTCCTTCACAGTCGAGATTCTGTGTCACACAAACGTCTGTTTGATTGGACCCTTTTTCTTGTCTTCCAGTGGACTCTGGTCTGCAGGAGGTTTTAGATCAACATAAGACCAGTCTGAGGACGAGATGTGAACGTGTGACTGAAGGACCTGATCCAACAGGAAGTGGAACCCTCCTCAAGAGGATCTACATTGAACTCTACATCACAGAGGGACTGAGTGAAGAGGTTAATACCCAACATGAGATCTGGCAGCTGGAGACCACTTTCAAGATGGAGACCCTCCATGACACTCCAATCAAGTGCCACGAGATCTTTAAAGCCTCCCCTGACCAGCAGAGACCCATCAGAGTGGTTCTGACCAACGGCGTCGCTGGTGTTGGAAAAACCTTCTCAGTGCAGAAGTTCAGTCTGGACTGGGCAGAGGGCTCAGAAAACCAAGACGTCAGTCTGCTGGTCCTGCTTTCGTTCAGGGAGCTGAACCTGATCAAAGATGAGCAGATCAGTCTTCTCAGGCTGCTCCATGTTTTCCATCCAACATTACAGAAGGTCACAGCAGAGCAGCTGGCTGTCTGTAAAGTCCTGTTCATCTTTGACGGCCTGGATGAAAGCAGACTTTCACTGGATTTCAACAACAGGAAGGTGGTGTCTGATGTTTCACAGGAGGCCTCGGTCAACGAGCTGCTGACAAACCTCATCCAGGGGAATCTGCTTCCCTCAGCTCTGGTCTGGATAACTTCCCGACCCGGGGCGGCTAATCGCATTCCTCCTACGTGTGTGGACAGGCTGACAGAAGTCCGAGGCTTCACTGACGCCCAGAAGGACGAGTACTTCAGGAGGGGGTCCAGGGATGAAGAGCTGTCCAGCAGAATCATCTCACACATCAAGGCATCCAGGAGCCTCCACATCATGTGTCAAATTCCAGTCTTCTGCTGGATCATTGCTACAGTTCTGGAGCACATGTTGACCACAGAGCAGAGAGGAGAGCTGCCCAAGGCCCTGACTGACCTCTACTCACACTTCCTGCTGGTTCAGACAAACAGGAAGAAGCACAAGTACCATGAGGGACATGAGACGAGTCCACGGCAGCTGACGGAGGCTGACAGGGAAGTTCTTCTGAAGCTGGGGAGGCTGGCGTTTGAACATCTGGAGGAAGGAAACATCATGTTCTACCAAGAAGACCTGGAGCAGTGTGGTCTAGATGTCCCAGAGGCCTGGGTGTACTCAGGAGTCTGTACAGAGATCTTCAAAAGAGAGAGTGTGATCTTCCAGAAATCAGTCTACTGCTTTGTTCATCTGAGTGTTCAGGAGTTTCTGGCTGCAGTCTACATGGTCCACTGTTACAGCATCACAAGATCACTGAAGAATTTCCTGGGAAAAAAGTACCATGATACAACGTTGGATGACTTCCTAAGAATATCAATGACAAAATCCCTGGAAAGTAAATGTGGCCACCTGGACCTGTTTGTCCGTTTCCTTTATGGCCTCTGTCTGGAGTCCAACCAGAGAGTCTTAGGAGGCCTGCTGGGTCAGACGGAGACCAGTCCAGAAACCATCCAGAGAGCCATCAACAACCTGAAGAAGATGAACAGAGATGATATCTCTCCTGACAGAAGCATCAACATCTTCCACTGTCTGATGGAGCTGAACGACCACTCAGTCCATCAGGAGATCCAAGAGTTCCTGAAGTCAGGGAACAGATCAGGGAAGAGTCTCTCTGAGATCCAGTGCTCCGCTCTGGTCTACATGCTGCAGATGTCAGAGGAGGTTCTGGATGAGTTGGACCTGAAGAAATACAAGACATCAGCCCAGGGACGACGGAGACTGATTCCAGCTGTGAGGAACTGCAGAAAGGCTAAGTAAGTCCAGATGTGCCCAAGTGAAAAAAATCTATTTTTGTATATTTTCTAAAAGTATATTGAATATACTTTTGAAATACTTTGAAATACTTGAAGTTGTTTTAAAATGAAACCAGTGAAGTTGCTGGAAGCTGCAGTATAAATCTGCTTTAGTACATGAAAAACCTATTTTTCACGTATTATTGGGTACTTTTGCTGCCCAAAATACTACACTACTGTTAAAATATACATGAAACATTTGAAGTTGACTTGTTGCAAATGTCCCAAATCTATAGTGACATTAAACTGACAGTGTATTACTAATAGACTTTGAGCCAAAGTAAATGTACTTGAAATATACTCTGAACTCATTTGAACTATGTATGAAATACAATAGAATGAGGTTTGAAATGTGACAAAAGTATGCAAAGTATATTTTTCCAAGTATTTGAGTATTTGTTGTGAAAATGAGCCACTGACTTTGTGTTAAATTGCAACCAAGTTGAACATATTGCATTAAAAGACACAATGATATTGGATTGATATTCCTAGTAAATATAAGTCCACTATAAGCATCATTGTGTGTTTAATAAATACACCAACAATGCCCTCTGAATGGATTCTCCAAACACTGAGTCTGAAATGTAGATACTTTACTTAGATTCCAATCCAATGATGTTGGACTAAAAGCACTACTTCCTGTTAGCATGTTCTCAAATGCTCTTACTTTGAAAAGCCCAGTGCACTTTGAAGACGTTCTAAAAGGACTGAAAATAATCGGAACTCCTACACAAAGTCCAAAACCCGTCTGTCCAACAAATATTGATTTGAACTCTAACACTATTAAATCCAGCCATTTAAGGGCTTTGGAACAAAACAAGTCATTCAAGGTAACAACAATAACAATAAACAGGAACAACAGTTTGTGTTTTCTATTAGTGAGGTCAAAGTATTATTTGGCTGCACCACTATGGGACTAACATGGATTTTAGTGATCTTCAGGATTCTGCATAGTTCTCCGAAGAATTCTGTCCAAACATCCAAAATACATGAAGTAAACATGTAGTATGAAAGAGTATTTTGAAGTGAAACTTTGTCCACAGGAATTAGACCACTTCCAAGAGTCCACTTTCCCACAGCCAGGAACACATACATTGTGTACTTTAAATAAGTCTACTGAAATAGAGCTCAAGTTAAATGGAGGCATAGTATTATATTTGGAAGAGAATGAGACAATTTGAAGTAAAAACACAAACCATGAACAGACTTTTGGAAAATATCACTAAATATACTTCAAAATCTGTTGAAAGTAAAGTGCACTTTGAAGAAATCTGCTAAATGACTAATGAAGTAATGAGATCATTTCAATATTCTTTGCAAACATTGACTTTGAATCTGCTTTTTTTGTCTCAGTACCTCTTTGACTAATCTTGTACTTTGGAGACTCACCAAAAATGTACTTTTACTACGTTTCAACACAAGCACAAATACACTTGGTAAAATGTGTGAACACACTTTATCTGCTAAAAGTAGAATTGAAGTCTGAAACAATAGATTGATTTTTCACTTGGGTGATCATCACCATAATGTTCCTCTTGTTTATTGTGAGAATGACAGCAGCTGGATTTTGTCCCAGATGTTCTTGAGCTGTTCCAAATGGTGTCAGTCCAAAAGCTGCAGATGTTCCTGTTGTTTTTTTCTCTCTGTCCAGTGAATGAACACAGTTCTTCTTTTTCTTTCCAATGGTTTTTCCATGGGACACATTTTTCTTCTGTTTCTCTTCACACACTGATGTTTTTCTGCCACATGTGGACAAATGTCCAACATTGGAATAAACAGGGACAGGCCTGTTGTGGAAGTTCCAAAGGAACTGAGTTTTCTCTGCTTCCTGTCCAAGATGAAAGCAGAACAAAGATGAAGCGTGTGCAGTGTGACAGAGAGTGAGAAGAATTCTTATTTCATGTCCAACCCACTGAGAGAAGATCAGCTGAACCACTGATGTGAAGACACAACAGGACATGTCCCTGTTTGACATCAAGTGATTCAACTCAATATATTGTCTCTGTCATAATAACAGCTTTTCTAATATATGTGTCCTCACAGACTTTCTGGCTGTGGACTCTCAGAGACTCACTGTGAAGTCGTGGCCTCAGCTCTGAAGTCCAACCCCTCCCATCTGACAGAGCTGGACCTGAGTCACAACACGGACTTGAAGGATCCAGGAGTGCAGCAGCTGTGTGGTGGACTGCAGAGTCCACACTGTAGACTGGAGACTCTGAGGTCAGTTGACTGACTGTTCCTATTGTAGATCTTAGATGTTGAATCCACAACTAAAGCTCCTGTGAATGTTGGTTGTTCCATTCAGTGTTTTCATTGTTCTTCTATTCTCAGCAGACTAAGAATGATTCCTTCAGTTTCACTTCATTTCACTGAGCTGTCTTCAATAATGTGTGTTCACTCATATTGAATAGTCATATTAATAATGATGTGTTTCTTTCTATAGAAGCTTTGAAGAACAGAGTGTCCCAAAAATGTCATCTGTCAGGAAGTTGTTCTGAATCCTTTGTGTTTCTAAACAAACTGTGGAAACAGTCCAAAGCTGAAACTGTTTCAACTGAAACTGTCCAGTGTTTGTCCAAGTTTGGATCCCAACAATATGTCAATATTGGACCAGACTAATATCTGACCTGATCCTCCTGAGAGCCAGAAGGAAAAAGGTTGGAATATTTCCATTTTGGAATAGAAGTGAAGACTTTGGGACGTGAGAAACAAAGTCCTCTTTCTTTTTGGGGAAGAACACGTCCCTGTAGTGGACATTGGGTCTTGCTTTGTCCCAAAAACCACACAATAAGCATCAGTTTGCTGACGATAATGTTGGATTTTCTCTGCATTTCTATCAGATTTTTCTCACTTGATGAAAATCAGAGAAAACATATGACACAGTCAGTTGTCAACAAACTATGAATGGGATTCCAAAGCTTGTGTTTAGTGGCCAATGACACAGTGGGGATCAGTCCCAACACAAGGACATGATCTGGTCTGTGCATTGGGACTGGGCCATTAGAAAGCAGTTGTCAGCCTGTTGTCGTTGCCAAGGCCTCAAATCCTGATGCTGTGTGAAGAAGCTTTGAGTAGTTTTTGTTCCTGAACTGAAGCCAGCAGCTTTTGGTCCTGACACTGTCCACCCAGTTTGTTCCCTGATCCAAATCTCATTGTGAAGAACAAATCCACAGTGTCTCTATAAAGTTGATCCCATAGAAATGAAAGCACATGTGGAGCACAGAGACACACAGATGAAATCATGTGTCCAGGTGGTTGAGCTGTGTTTAGTGTCTGAGCTGCTGCTGCTGCTGCTGCTGCTGCTGCTGCTTTACCTCTGTGCTGTGCTGAGGCTGCAGCCAATAAAGCCAGAGAAGAAGATGCAGAGAGGGAAGAGACAGGAGACAGGAGAGCCTGGGGGAGCTTCCTTGGCTCAGATAGAATAAGGAGGAACAATTCAATGCATTGTTTTGCTGCACTTTGGAACTGGGTCAACAAACTTTAAGCAGGAAACTTTAAAGCTGCACAGTGACAGTATGAGCCATCAACTAGATTGATTCTGCTGTTGGCTGGAAAGCAGCTTCTCTTCCCATGTGCTGACAATAATATCATGATATAGTCAGACTATTATTACTATTATTCTGACTGTTCTCATATTATTCTTCTCATTATTATCATTCTACATTTCCCTTCAGGGATTAATCAAGTTTATCTCATCTAATTATTGTAATAAAAAGAAGAATAATTGTCATCATCACCCTCCTCACTGTGATCTACATCAGTGTCACATTGGATCTCCTTCTTTGCTTCTTTATTCAGGTTGATTCGCTGCAGTTTGTCAGAGACCAGCTGTGGTTATCTGGTCTCAGCTCTGAAGTCCAACCCCTCCCATCTCAGACATCTGGACCTGAGTTCCAACATCCTGCAGGATCCAGGAGTGCAGCAGCTGTGTGGTGGACTGCAGAGTCCAGACTGTAGACTGGAGACTCTGAGGTCAGTTCACTGACTGTTTGTTCCTATTGTAGATCTTTAGTGTTGAATTATTGTTTGAACTCAGTGTTTGCACAGACATAACTTCTATTGAAGTTGATTTTCTTTTCCTGTCTTTGGATTTTTCTGAGGCTAAATTCAGTCTTTAGTCCCAAATGACTGAGTCTCACAGAAAGTTGGTCTCATTGTGTCTAAAGAGTCACATGTGTCAGCAGAAAATCCTCTGAACTAATATTTGTTGGAAATGGATCCAGTTTCTTTGATGCAGTAGAAATATTTCTTTGATCATTGATATTGATGGTTGAGAACACACACAGACAGGTGTGTTTCCATCACTTCAGAGGACATTCCATTGACTTCCATTGATTTCCTGGAGACAAAGCCAAACCAGAAGCACTACTTGGTGAACCCTAAGCACAAGCTGAACCTCAACTTCCAGACAGCTTCTTCCACACAGAAATCCAAACAGGTCCTGGACTAGATTATTGGTCCCTTTTTAGATGTTGCCATTGGATTTGGAGCAGGTGGTTCACCTTGGACTCACCTGTTGGGAGTCCCAGTTAGTGCAGCCTAATAATCCCTCATTCAGTCAGTTGAAATGGACAAAGTCCTGTGAGGACCCTCTGGTCCCAACATGTAAGAAACAGTAGATCAGTTGACAGAGAAAGCATTACCTTGATCCATGTTGCTATTGGACCTTGATCTGTTGTCCAGTGGCCTCGGGCTCCACAGAACCCGACTCTATGGAAACTTTAGTGCCAAAGAGGAACAGTGTGTCAGTTGTGTGGAAATATTTTGGCTTTAAAGAAAGAAGATGCTGCGTGGCGTCAAAACCTGCCTTGCTACTGTTGCTGCCTCATGGGCCAAGACTAGCAAGGCTAAAAGGCCGAGCACCACTGTGTCAAATGAACCAATCCCACCCAACATGACCAGATGTTGGAAAGTTTAACTCCATATGAATCGAATTGAAAACATCACATGGAAATTCCTGTTTCTCACAATGACTTTGAATGAAAGTCAGAGATTTTTCATCTTTCTGCACTTTCTTCTTCATGTTAATGTGACATCAATTCACACCTCAGCTAATTTCATCATAACAGCCTGGATGGACCAGTTTCTATTGACACTTGTGTTGTATTTATAATATTGTGTTGTTCTATTCATTGTTCATGTTTGTTCAATAAGAAAACAGGAAGTTGGTCTTTGCTTCTTTATTCAGGTTGGAGAACTGCAGTTTGTCAGAGACCAGCTGTGGTTATCTGGTCTCAGCTCTGAAGTCCAACCCCTCCCGTCTGAGAGAACTGGACCTGAGCCTGAATAACCTGAAGGACCCAGGAGTGCAGCAGCTGTGTGGTGGACTGCAGAGTCCAGACTGTAGACTGGAGACCCTGAGGTCAGACCCCATGTTTAGGTTGTGTGCTGAGATGAATGTGATGTGAAAGTTGTGCTGACACTAAACTGCAGACATGAGGCTGATATTAGACTGATCCACACTGAGGATCTTCATGGGAAAGGCTGTTTTCCCTCTCAGAGAAATGTGGCTGCACAACATGAGTTTGTATAGATGGAGCCACAGGTGGAGCTGGCAGAGTTTCAGAGCTGAAGTCACTCCGTCTTTATTGAAGCAGCAGCATGTTGGCATTCATATTAATGACAGCTCTTTGTCCCTTTTTGGATGGGACCGCTTTGAACCTGCATCCTGTTGGCTTCAGCTGTTTGGAGTTTCCACTTTCTAAACTTCTACTTTCTAAACCTTCTTCAGCTCTGAACACATTCTGAAACATTCAACACTTTCAAGAGGAACTTTGGTTTCTAACGTCACATCTTTGCTTCTTTATTCAGGTTGTGGAACTGCAGTTTGTCAAAGACCAGCTGTGGTTATCTGGCCTCAGCTCTGAAGTCCAACCCCTCCCATCTGAGAGAACTGGACCTGAGTAGAAACGACCTGCAGGATCCAGATGTGCAGCAGCTGTGTGATCTTGTCCAGAGTCCAGACCGTAGCCTGCAGACTCTGAGGTCAGTAGAGGGCTGGAGTCAGTCCATGGTGCTTTCAGCAGGACTGGACTAAACCCAATCAGTATCAAAGCAAAGATCCAGGATTTCCTGTAAAGCTCCAACCTTCTCAGTGAAGCTGTGAGAGGAGAACAAGGACAGGCTGTGAACACTGGTTCACTTTGGCCTGGTCGGTCACCATGGAAACGGGGTTGATCAATATAGTCATCTATAGCTAACTTGCACTGAAGCAGGATCAGTTTAATGTCTCACATGAGAATTTATCAGTAGCCAATCAACAAAGTGGAAAAACTCCAGTCAGTCTTCAAACAGGATCCCAGTCTGAACCAAATCCTGGTTCACCTTAAAGTCACAGTGAAGACCAGAGCAGTGGGCTGAGTCCTAGGTTCTGTCAGAGGTCATGTGGGCTCTGAATCAGCAAATCAGGTCAATTGAAGGTTTGTGATCATTTCAGTTGAGTCTGATCTAATTCTAGCAGTGAACAGTTTAATCCATAATGTGAAGGAATGAATCCAAACTACAGCCTGTGATGAACTGAGGAGAAATCTGATGGGATTGTCAGCAGGGACTGGACAGAACACACACGTTGCAGATCCATGATGTGTGGTGGTGCAGCGTATTGTCTGGAGCTAGTTGAGGGTTTGATGACTCCTTGTATGTGGACGCCTGCTGAGAGAAGGAGGAAATAAAAAGGAGGAAAAGAGAATCTGATTATTTATTTACTCTCCTTCTAACTGAGGTTTGTTCCAACAGCTTTGGCTTCTATGGGGAAAAAACAGTGACTCAATGTTCCAAAGACAAATCCTGTGAGTAACATTGAAACATTGTCTTCATCTAATTTTTAAAGTCTGATTTTACAAAGTGTTTTTGCTCATTTCATTGTCAAATCTTTCTAAATTGTGTTTTTGTCTTGGCTCAGGAAAACACCTGCGCCCAAAGAACTACAGGCTGTGTTTGATTTGAGGTTCCTGCAGATCCTTACAAGTCTCAACAGGTCTTGAAATTCAGTTATCAGATATTTAGAACAATTGGGCAGCACAGTGGAATAGTGGTTAGCACTGTTGCCTCACATCAAGAAGGTTCCTGGTCTGAAACCCATCAGGGGCCTTTCTATGTGGAGTCTGCATGTTCTCCCTGTGCTTGTGTGGGTTTTCTCCAGGTACTCTGGTTTCCTCCCACAGTCCAAAAACATGTATGTCAGGTTGATTGGTGACTCTAAATTGCCCATAGGAGTGAGTGTGAGTGTGTGAGGTTGTTTTTTTTCTATGTGGCCCTGTGATGGACTGGTGACCTGTCCAGGGTGGACCCCAGCCTTTCACTCAAAGAGAGCTGGGATAGGCTCCAGCAGATTCCTGGGACCCTGGTTAGGAATAAGGGGGTACAGATGGATGGATATTTGGAAAATCTGGCTAAATCTACAAACAGTTTGTATTCACACAGACCGAGGTGTAAACACGACACGTGATTTGGCATAGGGTCTTTGTAGCGTTGGACGGCTAACAGCTGTCAGACCGGACAGATGTTTTTGATATACAGTGCATCTGGAAAGAGAAGTGCCTTAGTCAGGGAGGTGGCCAAGAACCCGATGTTCACTCTGAAAGAGCTCCAGCATTTCTCTGTGGAGAGAGGAGAACCTTCCAGAGGAACAACCATCTCTGCAGCAGTCCACCAACCAGGCCTGTGTGGTAAAGTGGCCTGACAGAAGGCACTCCTCAGTAAAAGGCACATGACAGTCCACTTGGAGTTTGCCAAAAGGCACTTGAAGGACTCTCAGACCTTTTTATTTTTAATACATTTGCAAAGATTTTAAACAAACAAACGTGTTTATCCTCTCCAAAGTTTAGCTTCACAATATGTCACATAGAAAGTGTCTATTTATTGAATGTCATTCAAATGTGTTGATCTGTGTGTATGAGGAGCCCAGAGTCCATAGAGCTGCTGCTGGAAACTGTCTAATCATCAGGGCTGGATTAACCAGGGGCCTGAGAGCTCAGGGGCTGTCTCTCTGTATGAGGGGACTCTTGTTGTGTCTCTATCTAGTGGCTGAAAGCAGCAACAACACTTGGTCAGGCTGAAACTCTGACTCACTTGTAGCGAACGAAAGGCAGGAGAAAATGGTAACATTCCTGAGTGAGACAGGAGTGATATCCTCTGACAGTTTATGACTATGAAACTTTTGTGACTTACTAAGGTTAACAACCGGGGATGGTACAAGTACTGCAATGTGAAGACTCCCCTTTTGACAAAGAGCAGGCCAACGGCCCTCACAAAGAACAATGAACAGACTCCCCCTGCTCACCTCCTGCCATAAATACCTTAAGACTATTCCCTTTTCAGACAAGACGTGAAACCTATACAATGACTTATGAACTGGTCTTCATATCATGTCCTTATATTCCTGCTTTGGTTGATAAACATGTAATACGTGTGACCAGACCTACAGAGCATCGTTGTCAGATTATGGTGTGATATAGAGGCTGTTCTATTGTTTATGTTATTCCTGCTTGTAGTTAATCTCTACATAACTATGAAGTTTATTGGTTTTCATTTTTGTTGTGCTGAACTATTCTGACTGACTCTGATTAGTTATTTTATCATTTGTTTAAACTTTGCTGGGTGGAAAAAGAAATCATGTTCCCATCTTAAGAATCAATCTTAAAACATACAACACTTAAAGAATAGGATCCTCTCTTGATTCACAGAGATTAGTGAGACTGCCCATCACAGTCAGGAGACTGAACCAAATATGGAGCACTTCCTAGACCTAGACCAATCAAATCATGTTATGCACAATGAAGGATAAACCAGATGGATTCCCCCACCCAGCACATCCAGATACAAAAACACATTACAAAGACAGACACAGCAGAACTAAGAAAAAGAAGAAAAGTGAACAGGAATTGGCCTGAAGAACAGGAACTTGAAGCACACTTGAGAATGAACACTTGGGGGAACTGAACACCCTGAAGAGAACAGAAATGGACAGATTCAGAGAAAGTTAAGAGATGTCCAGACTCTCAAGATCAAAGACTCTCAGAAAGATCTACAGGAGAACCACGAAGTAGAGATTGTTTTACTGCCCAGCAGAAACAAAAGAAACAAAGACATCCTCCTTGCGTGTGGCTGTCCTCCAGCTGACCATCTCACATCAACCAACTCCATTAGACGACCCTGCAGCGACCAGAAGGAGAGTGAGAAAGACGACAAACTGACTCAGGCCCGAAGCCCAAGACTCCGGGGAACGTCTACACCTGCTGGCAGACTGCAGCCGAACCATCCCACAGACGAACGGACCGAGCCTCAGTAAACCTGAGGACAACCGTGGCTGTGCTGGTTGTCTCACACTAATCAGTTGGTCTCCATAATTACTAGAACTTCCTCCGAAACTATGTTTAGACCTCAGACTCAAACACAGAACATAAATTAATCTAAAGATTTCTTTTCCACCGGTGCAAACAAGCTGCTGTTAGACTGTTCTAATGTTTGATTCTTTAATTCAGCTCATGTCTCTGATCAGTTCTCCCTCTGTTTCCCCCTGTGGAAATATTGGAAATAGCTGAATTAATCTTCCAAAGACAACTGACTGGTATCATTGATGTTATTTCACACAGTAAATACGTCACTGGATCAGGAGAACTCTCCCTCAGATTGTAGACTGATTTCATGTATTACTCATTAACTGACTGGTTGATCCTCCAAAAAAGGATCTGGTGCCCCAAATTATTAAGATGCTTTATGATCTTCATGATTCATGAACTAGACATAATGAACCTTCATGTTCGATACATGTATATATTTCAATTCACTAAACCGCTGAAACGTGATGCCTGGAAAATGCAAGTTTCCAGATATTTGGCTCAGCAAAGAAGATTAGAACGAAAGTCTGGCCAGAGATCCAAAGGACCATCACTTGTCCAGGTCCAGAGCCTGTTGTAAACCTGTCAAAGTGGAGGGAGAAGCAGCTGGATCTACACACAAGACGGCACTTGGGGAATCGGAAGCAGGTCGGTCCATAGAAATGTTGATTGAATGTTTGCTGCCAGCTGTTTTTAGCTCTTATTGAAATGTGAGTCCTGAAGGCTGTTGAGTTGATGTGGAGACATTTGCACCAGCTCTGCAATCGACACTCCAGTCACATCACGTTCATTTATATGGCTCCTTATACAACACATTGATTTAAAGGAGCGGTTCTCAAAGTGTGGTACGGGTCCCAGTAGTGGTACTCAGGCTCCCTCTAGTGGTACACAGAGGAATCACTAAATTAAATATCAGTTCCTGTTAAACAACACATTGTCATTGAATCTTTGAGTATTTTTGTCCATTGAAGTACAGGACAATTTTTTATTGAACTTTTAGGTCCAAGTCATTTTAATGGAATCATTCTTTCCCTTTTTTATTCAGCTGTGTGTAAGCACAGTGCAGTTCTAATGTTCAAACTGTGGATTTCCAATGTTAAAGTGGCTGACAACAAGAAATCTTCTTCTTAGGAAGAAAACTGACAAAAGGGGATGTGATATCTGTCTGTCATCTCATTGTTTCTGCCAAATCCAGATATTTTTTGTGTTGTCAAAAATCCTAGTAATTGTACAATAGTAATATCTCGGGGTGGAACAATATCACAAACACCAGCCACAATACGTATCGCGGTCCTCTCTCACGTCCCCTGCTGCCCATTGTTGTAGTGTTGAGATCGCAGAACCCCCGGACACATTTAAGTCTCCTGAGTGGGAACATTGTGGTTTTCCAGTGGAATCCACCATCGGACTGTGTGTCGGAGACAAAGCGCAGACCATCTCTCCAAGCTTGAGCGATGCAAAGTTCATTGCTTTAACTAGAGATAGGTGGACCTCCTGTGCAGCTCAGTCCTTCATCAGGATCACGGTGCACCACGTTACGGACAACCGGGTCATTGCACATCCTGTTCTGCAGACACGCACTGTCTATGAAAGCCACACAAGTGATGATCTGTGGGAAATACTACAGGGAGCTGCAGCAGATGGAAAATCCACTATTCCTGTGACAACACATGACGCTCCAAATATTGTTGATGCGGTTGAAGCAGCCGGATTCTCAGCAAATATTGGATGTTCTGCTCACACAGTTAATCTGGCACCACACAAGGGAATGGGCCTTAACCAGATGTTGCCAAAGGTGGTCAGCACTACTGCTGCAGCAGAACTTAAGGACCAACAGGAGATGCTCCGACCGCCTCCACACAAGCTGATTCAGGATGTTCCCACCAGGTGGAACTCGAGCTATGACAATGCTTGAGCTCTACCTTGAACAACAGGCTGCTGTTTTCTCAGCACTTCCAGACAGGAGTGTTAAGAGGAACATGAAGGACATTGTTCCTCTGTCTGATGAAGATGGAAAAGTAGCTGAGGACATCATTCAGGTTCTTAAACCACTGAACATGGTCCCAGCTCTGTTGAGCACAGAACAGCTGCCAACAGTTTCAGTGATAATGCCACTGAAACACACCATCCTGGAGTCTATGAAAGTTAGTGACACAGATCCAACAGTTGGTAAAGATGTCAAATCTGCCATTTTGTCTGACTTCATGAAAACAAACCCAGAATCTGACTCAATACTTGTGCACTTTCTTCATATGAGCACTACACTTGACCCACGTTTGAGGTCTCTGCCTTTTCTTGATGAGACCATGAGCAGCAACATCTTTAACAGCCTGATGGAGAAGATTCTGGAAAACAATCCCCAGCAGGTATTTTTGGGTTTGAATCCAAACTTTATTGAATCAAATCAATTTGACCCAAACTATTTAGTTTCCCATAGTCCTGCAGTGCATATTACTAGTAGATATGTCCTGTGGAAACCACTTTACAAATACAATATATATGGAGATTGTTTTCATTCAATTTCAGCATTTAACTCTAAACAGAAACTGAGATCATCAGAAATGAGCATCACTATGTTTGTTTTTCAATATTAACTTGAAACTATTTTGTGTCTTTGTCCTTGTTGGGCCCAGGCCTCACAGGAGCAGGTAGAAGTTCTTGGTTTTAAGTGTCCAGAAGTTGATGGAGAAGTCCCCCCTCAAATCTCCTCTTGTCTCTCACCTTTCCTTCCTGGATCCAAGGAAAATGGTCTTCAAAGATGCAGGTGTGGGAATAACTAAGTTCAGGAAGGCTTTGACAAACCTTGTGCATGTCCACCGTGTAAATGAAGAAGACTGTGACGACTTAATTCGACTCTACGGTCAATTCATAGATGAGATTGTGCTGCTTCAGAGTTCACAGTTTTCCCACTTGGATCCATACGCAGACAGGGTTGACACATTTTTTGAATTTGAAGTCAACCAAGGTGTGGGAACCCTGTTTATAAAGCTGGATGTGGACCTGAGTCTGGACCTGGACCTGCGTCTAAATCAGAAATCTGGGACTAACCTTTAGTTGCTCACCACAACTGTTGTTGCTACAAATCCTGTTCATGTTGTTCTGAGTGTAATGTAAAGATGATGATTTTAACCTTTGACCCTTTTGAGGCTGAGATTAAAACTAGGAGGGGCTAGAAACTAAATTTAGATCAGACCAGATTATTGATGAGATGGGGCTGGGTTTAGGACTAGAGGGGACTAGATTTCGGACCACAGGGGATCAGGCACAGGGTTTGTGGGTAAACAAAGACCAGATTGTGGCTGCAGAAAAGCCTCCAGAGGATCAGAGGAAATAACTGATGTTTCAGTGTTTGTCTCCTGGTTCAGGCTCCAGTTTGATGTAGAACAGGATTTAGTCTTTATTTGGATCCACTTTAGCTTCCACACAGACCTCACTAGTCTGAGTTCTGTCTGTAGAACATACAACTGTAATTCAGAATATTTCTGTTTTGTAAGACAACATGAAATCATCCTTTGTTGTGCGACCTTTATCCTGGTTCAGGTTGTGACAACACTTTAAAGTCATGTTGTCTGCACTTTTTAACCCCAAATCTGGGTTTTATCTGTCCACATGTCATGGACCATCAGTCTGTGGAGATTCTCAGTCGTCCAGGGGAAGTTATCTAGAGGTCGAGTCCTGGCAACTGGACTTTTCAGTGTCAAGATAAACTGGAGGTTCCAGTCCAGCTTTTTCTCAGACGGATGAAGCCACTTGGATGGGCGGTGAAACGTTTCGACCTAAAAACTCAAAGTCCAGTTGCCAGGACTCGACCTCTAGATATGTACCATAACTCAAGAATCACTAATTAGTGGAAACCAGTGTTGCCAACTCGTCAGTAAGAACAGTAGCTATTGGCTGTCCTAGAAGTCGTCAGGTGACGTCATCACCTAATTTGCATAAGGTCGTGGCCCGTGCTGTAATTGTGATGGACGCTTTGACCAACTTCAGACATGGAAAGAAAGAGACAACTGTGATTCTTTATAAGAAATAAGGGACAGTCCAAATATTTGTCCTGGGCCATATGATGGAGGACGACGGCCTGCAGTTAATAAGTTCTCAGAAATAATTACATTTGTCTTGCTTCACCTATTTATCTCCATCCTCTAGAAAGAATTGAATGTCATCAAAATGTCATCAGGCTGAGTAAATTGTACCATTATAGAAATGTGACTGCACAAGGAACGTAGTAATTTAGGAGGTGAAAATACTGTGAAGGTTCATACATGGGCCTACAAAAGGCAGGAAGTTCATCAGAGGAATCATCATGAAGAAACTATAACAGCTGAACGTCTATGAAACGTCAGTCCATAAAGCATTTTAAACAAAGGCACTTAGCTACATTTGGAAACTACATTTTATTGGAACCATGAAGGAACGAAAATGCTGATTTTTCAATGAATAAAAACTTAGAGAGTGTGGGCTGCTTCTGGATTTGGAGCTGCTTCAATAATGAGGTCCAAGTTTAAGAACCCGTTAGGACTCAAACTATTTCTTACAACAATACAAATAAAAACTATTTTCTCTCTCTATTTACCAGCATTAAGTTAAAATGGTGAAACATGTTTTCCTGCCTTGCTGGATCTCGGGCTCAATGATCCATCATTTGTTTGCATTTGCCCAAACCGATTTAGAAAAATCAGAATCATTTGCAGTCGGGACGCGGAGCCGTGAACGTCTCCAGCTGTGACTGCAGCTGGAGGAACCGGGCCTATGGCTTTGGACGGGGAGGGACGGGTGTCAAGCCGAGTCCTGCATTCACCTCGCGGGAGCGCACTTCACCAAAGAGAAAACTCCCAACCAATAAACTCAGAGACAAAGTGTTTACAGGCCTAAGTTTCTGTTTTCAGGTTTATCAGCAATGAGAACAGATCCAGCCTAATTGGAGTCTGTGAATGTTTCATGTCACCTGTGTTTTATTGGGCTAAACTCTGTTTTAAGTCGTGTTTCCTCGTTAAGACTCAGGATTTGTTTTCCAAAGGCTGCTGGTTGTTAAGAAAAGCTTTATAGACTGATCCTCATGGTGGAATGAGGTTTTTAGGGAGGACCACTGGATGTTTGGGGTCAAATTCACATGTAAATATAAAACACATGGGACCTGTTCAGTCTAAGTGCCAGGGACAGATCGTCACTATGAGACTGGATGTTATCAAATGTATGAAATGAAGTCTTGACCAAATAGGCCCAATTATTATTAAAACCATCAGATTCATTAGTGTCTGTGTATTTAGATATTTAGATATTTAGATATTTATCTGAATCTGAAGAAAAAACTAAGAAATCACTAATTAAAGCAAAGCTAAAACAAATCAAATCAAATAACTACACGTTAACATGGTCTGGTCCCACTGGGTTATACAGCCCATTGACCAGGGGCCATGCATCATGTGGCAGACCTGCTCTGACAGGATCTGCATCCCCCTATTTCAGACAGGAAAGACACTACATGCATGAAACTGTTCTAGTCAGTCTGTAATAACTCTGTGTATATGAAGATGCAACATTTATGTCAACGTGTGTTTTATTTAACCACAATATTAGAACATGTACAAAGCCCTAATTATCTACACATACATGACTATGTACATATACACAACCGGCAGCTGCCAAAACCTCATCTGTGCTGATTGACCCGTGTTTAGGTTTTGGCCTCATTATGTCCTTGAATTCAGCATATTCACTGTTAATGAGCTCCACAGAATGTGGGCGGTGGAGAATGACCTCATACTTCTTTGCCAGTGTGGCGATGTCTGCTGCTCCATACTCACAGCTGATGTCTGAACTCAATGCCTCAGTGTCAAATGCAGACCCCTCCTTTAATTCATCCTCTGGAAAACCAGCATCCAAGTGATCACAGAGCTTAGAATAAAACCAGTAATCTCACCTGTATTTCTGCTATCGGCCGATGAGGCCCTCATGGCCTCTTTGACACGGTCACTCCACTTAACATCCTTTTCCTCTGTCAAGTCTTGGGAACGCAACTTCTCAGTCTTTGCTCTTGCAAAGCAGTGCCCTTCCATCACAGTCAGGTTGGGTCTTTGAAAAGAAAGACCCAGGTGTGAGAGCTCGCCCCAAACATCTCCCAGAGCAGTGAGAGTAACCTTGAACTTTGAACCGTCAGCTTTTTGTAACAGTAGTTTGCTACTGGATCTCTGTCATCACTGGATTCTCTCTTGCAGTCTTCTTCCAGCACAGTGTAGTTCCTCAGAACAGCTTTCACAGCTTGGTACCGCGACAGTCATCGCACTTCGTCCAGAGGCCTGAATGACAGTGTGTCCTCATGCAGAATCTTTGCTAGGTCTTCCAACTTCCCCTCTTTACAGTGGATCTAGAGAAAGTGGAACAAACCGTTCTAAGAAGACTTTCACATCACGCATCAAAGGTCCATCTTTCCACGCATCATCAGTGCCCAAGTCCTCTCTCTGGGCCACACAGTGTTGTTCACTTAGGTCTGGTATTTAACTCCGTTGTGCTTTCCTAGCATGACTGAGGCACCATGGGAGGTCAGCATCACCATTCTCTGCATGTCTAGTTCCTGCTTGGTGTCAAACTGAGCTATTGCCTGCACAATATCCTGAGCAGTGCCTGCTGTCAGCTGGATGATGCCTCCAAACATAGTTTTATGGTTGAGGTTATTTTCCTCCCTGTATTTAATATACAGGACGAGCATTTTGTGCTCTGTGCTGTCTGTGCTCTCATCTACGATCAGGCTGTGCCAAGGTGCATTTGAACTTTACACATCGTCTCATTCTGCACTATTTGACTCATTGAATTCACAAACTCAAAGGCCTCATTTCTGCTTCTCCAGCTTCCTGGTTTCCTCACATCCTTTGCCATGTGATGGTCAGTTTGTTGAACTGGCAGCATAGAAGCATCATGTTGATGGCTGGTAGAATATTGTCGATGAGGACTTGAACTTGCTCGGGGTTGGATTTCTTTACAAGTGACAGCTCGGTCCTCTTCTCTCGGTCTTTGGCGCTCTCCCCCAACAAGGTACCGATCCCCATCCCCATCTTACATCTTCTTACAAGTTCAACCGCTTTCAAATGACTTTGGTGCTGAATGTGACGCTTGAGGTGGTCCAGCTTCCGTTCTGTCCACACTTTCCCCCTTGGCCACATGTTTTGCAGAGCAGACCTTTGTCGCTGGAAAAAGAAGAACTCTCCCCCAGTTCCACCGTTTGTTCTTCTGTTGGCTCAGACTCTCACAGCCATTCCATCTTAAAGAATTGCATTTCTTTTTTCCTTTGGCTTGGTGAGGGGATGTGCCACCGCCCGTTCGTTTTGCCATTATTATAAAGGGTCACCATAAGCAGCTCTCAGCATCGTCCACAGCGCTTTGCTCAAACACCGGTGGCGACACATAAGGACGCTGTCATAGCCTGTCGACGTTGATCAGCTGCGTAAAGACGTATGTGAATTGCATCATTGGCTGGAGCAGCCGGTCACCGGTCACTCACTGACTCACGTTGCAAAATAGCACAGAATGAATTGTCACGTGTTTATTTTATTTTCAGTTCAGGTTGGATCTTTTTGTGCGCGGAGACCGTGTCAGCAGGGAGCGATTGCGCAGTGAGCGTAGCTTAGAGGGAACAGAGCTGGCAGGTTGGCTGAAACCAAAAGTGTCTATCAATATGTGTGTGATGACTGACTACTACACTAAATGGCCACAAGCCTGTCCTCTGCAGTCAAAGGTGCAGAAGAGGTTACACAACAAATTCTAAAGTTTGTGGATCAGTTTGAGGCACCAAAACACATTTGGACAGACCAGGGGGGCGAATCTGTAAATGAGGTAAAAGGCAAAGGCAAATGTATTAGTATAGCACCATTCATACACTACGCAACTCAAAGTGCTTTACAAGGCAGATAGTTCCATTAAAAGTCTGGAAAAGAGCATCTGAAAACAAAGACATTTAACATCAAATACATTTAGATCAAATAAAGTCAATTCAAATAAGATGTCAAAGCACATTAAGGAAACAAGGAGGAACAATTATTTGAAGGCAGCAGGAAACAACAGGGTTTTCAGTCCTGGTTTGAATGAGCTGACAGTTGGAGCAGACCTCAGGTGTTCAGGAAGTTTGTTCCACAGGTGAGGAGCATAGTGACTGAATGCTGCTTCACTTTGTTTGGTTCTGGTTCATCTCTATCTGCACCACACAGGCCTTGATGTGTATTTCAAGCTGACAGGCCAGAAGACATTTTAGCAGCTTGTTGATCCACATTCAACCAGAATTAGTTCTTTTTTATGACAAATGTAAATGAAAATGGTTTAATTTGCCCCTGACAAATAATTAATTAGTAAATTATCAAAGTTTCTTTGATGCTGGACATTAACACAAACAACCTGTGGGTTTCCAGGTGGTAGAAAATCTCTCCCCTCTAACATTACAAACTTCTCTGGAAGACTCTTTGACTCTTTGACCTCTCACCTTTTGGAAAAACGTGTCCAGGAATCTGCAGCTGCAGACTGTCTGGAGCATCGAGGAGGAAAACTGGATTAATGACTCAGCAACATTTATAGATTTGCTGCAGAGAATATGGATTATTAGAAGGTGAGAAATGACCCTTTGCTACTGTAGCACCAACATTTCTCACCGTGAACCTTATATAAGAAATTACCAACATATGAGCAGGAATAAAATAAAGATACACACCAGGCAACTGGTCAAAAAGCTGCTGTAAGTGTTGAATTATTGCTGATTTAATAAATCACTAAATCACTAATCAAGAATATGATTCTGATTCTTAAGTTTCTTTGAGTTGACAAAATGCCAAAATGACCTTCATGTCCCTGTGAGAGCCGTCTCAGGCATATTCTGGTAAACCAGAGCCAGCACTGTCAGCCTGAAACACTGTGTCATATGAGGACATTACACTGCACTAATGAGCTGGAACAATTAGCTGCTCACACTAGAGAGTTTAATTGAACAGTTACCAAGATGAGAAAGGTCTTTCTCACACACACACACACACTCCTGGAGCAGCCATTCACACTAGAGGTGCTTGAACAATGGCCTCCTGTAGTAATGACTTAAGAAACTGAGTTTTCTGTGTTGGCCTGATACCCTGAGATATTTCCTGGCTGTTGAACACACAACACTCAGGCCTCTTCACAGGAGAAACTGCTCCTGAGGACTTTCAATGGATGGCCCCTGGCAGTGTGTGTGTGTGTGTGTTTAGTGTTGATGTTGTACGGTACAAGTGTGTGTGATTTGTCTTGTGCACTTGATAAAAAGATGAAATGACACTTTTATAAGAGCCTGCTGTTGGCTCACTGTCACACTACACAGAGCAATAAAGTGCTTTGATTGGCTAAAGCTCAGACTAGTTATTGATTCATTGATCGATTTGTTGATCTGCTCATCTGGCAAATTATCCTGATGGTCAAAGCTGAACTGTTATTCAGGAGAAATCTCCATGAGACATCATTTTAACTTCAATCATGATTTCATTTATTTCCTATTAGAGAGACTAACTACCTTCACTGCTTTAAGTGTTTTTATTATGGTGCTTTAACATTTTTCATCCTGACAGACTCAACTCAGTGAAACCAACTTGTATAAAAGCTTTAAACCAACTGACTGTTGTGCTGAACATATACTATAAAATTACAAGAACAGAACAGACACATAAGGTGATGTGGTTAGAAGTGACAGACGCATCCCAAACATCACGTGTCTGATTTACAGTCAGTATGTTTATTTCTCCATGACACAGTCTCCATTGTTTCTGTGGAAGGATTCCTACCACAGGTCCAGTGGATCCAGAACATCCATGTACATGTACAGATTTCCATAAACCCCAACACTGCAGTGAAATGTCACAGCAACAGAAACAGCAGAAAACTACAGACAAAGAAGTTGGACCCGCTACAATAAGACCAGGACTCAGCTGGTCTAAATGCTGAAATGCTGTTTATTTGGCTGTAAGCAGGAAGTCAGAGCAGGTGCTGAGGCTGGAAAACTCCTCACTCAGTGATCTGTAAATCCTTTTCTCTGTAGGTCTCGGGGTCGGCCGCCTTCCTCTGAGCTGCTGGAGGAAAATCAGGAAACTGTCAGAAAACCTGGATTAGTTCATTATAGTGAGGCTGTTTTGTTCTGAATGGACTTTCTCTTTGGAAATAACTAGTTTTCCATTCAAATGTTTACATACGTGTTTTTCTGTGACGCATTTCTTTGAAATCATGTTCTGGATTTTGGTTTATCGTGTTGTTTTCATACATATTAAAAATACACATCAAGTGAAAAATAGGACTTCAAATTATTGAGCTGTGGACCTATGTGCTATTTTGATTTAGCATCTGACATTAAAGGTGTTATATGTCCTATATAATTCAAGAAGACAGGCACCCTGGTCCCCCAACAGATCAGCAGTCTATCACAGGCCTGACACACGTTCACATCCACACCTGCAGACACTTTAGTCACCAACCAACCTGAAGAGCATGGGTGGACATAAAGGTTGGACTTTGATCCACCTTGAATCTTCACAGACACTTAACCAGCCTAAAGATCCATAAAGATCCACATTGGTTGTTAAAATGTTCAGCAAATGGAAAAAATAAAAAAACAACAACCTTAGTTTCCGTTTCCGTTTCCGTTTCCTTCTTCTTCTGCTGCTGCTGCTGCTCCTTGTCCTTGACTTCTTCCGTTTTCTTCTTCTTTTGTTTAATGGCAGTTTTCAAGCCATCTAGGGGACATTACCGCCACCCCCGAGCAGGAACATGGACATAGACAGGGTCCAAACAAACCTTATCTCTGCTAGAACCAATTTTATTTTCTACCGAACCTTAGAATTTATTAATAACCCATCCATCATCTAGACCCCCTTAGTCCTAACCAGGGTCCCAGGGATCTGCTGGAGCCTGTCCCAGCTCTCTTTGGGTGAAAGGCAGGGGTCCACCCTGGACAGGTCACCAGTCCATCACAGTTATTAATAATCTGATAATCCCTCTCGGATTATTAGCACCGGTAAAGGAAATGACCAATGAAAAGGAGTGAGCCAATCATGAACCAGGAGCCGTGCGCAGTGGGCGTGGCCGTCCAATCACCGCCATTTAAATCCTGCGCGCCAGGTGCTCAGGTGTTCGTCAAGTCCGCCGCAGAAACACGCAGCCCGCTGAAGCCGCACAACTAAAACACGAACCTTTTCTCCTTCGGCCCAAACACGTTGTTTTGGAGCCGGATGAAGACGGAACAGCGCCTTGACCTGCCCTTAAACACAAGAAGAAGAACTGAGCGACCAGGTTCGGAGGCACAGATGCGGGAAATCTGCAGATAAAACGTCATATTCATCGGAACAGAGCTGGGTCTGCAGGACCAGGGACCCAGAGTCTGTCAAAGGTGAGACACCGAGTGTTTGTTTATCAAAGACACTTTGTTGGTTCGACCCTCCCTCATTGTTTGTCTGGACCTGCTACAGGTGCGTCAGGTGTGTGACGCCCCAACACGTAGAGCAGCGCGGCCTCATGGCGGACTGAGCGTCAAACTGCCTCCATAAAACCACGTCGGACCAAGACCAGACCTCGGGTCTGCTACCTGTGGATCCATAAGGGCCCTGAACACTGATTGACCAAGGTGAGCTTGTCCTTTACATCAGGCAGGTGTAAAAACCTGTGGCGGCTCAGTGTGACGCAGTTTTAGCCATGAGCCCTGTTAGCAGGCCCACCGACGGTCGGTTGTCCTGGACCCACGATGACCCACTAACTTTTATATAAGCTGCTGGACTCATTAGTCACAGTCCAACTTTATTTAGTTGCCTGCTCATAAAAGCTGCTTTTTATCTTTCTGATGTTTCTGGATAAAACAGTTTTACTTTCTCTCCCTAAAATACAAAAAAGGAGACTAGAAAAAGTCAAAGCAGAAAGTGACAGTGAAGATGTTGAAGCAATAAATGAACCAAACTCCTGGACCCCATGAGACCAGACTGACTGTTGTCCTTTCTCTTTCCAGATCCCTGTCCACTGTGAGGTCTGCCAAATAGTAAGGACGTTGTTTTCTAGTCATACTTGGCCGCCATGACTCTGTCTCTGTCCTGTCCTGGCCCCTGGGCCAAAGAGAAGCCTGTAGTGGTTGTTTTAGTGGTCTCTGTGCAGGGCTTAGGGTCAGGGTCTTTCTCTCCCATCATGAGGCCTGTGTTCAGGTTCTTGGTGCTACAGGTCAAAGGTCGAACATGGCCATGGTGCCATGGGTGCTCTCTCTCTCCCTCCCTCCCCCACTTTCCAGTCATGGCGGCCTTGTATCATCTTTAAAATCCTCTCTGTGCGATCTAGCACCTGTCCTTAACTCTATCCTTATTTTTTATTTTGGCCACCAAGCCCATGAGCCGCCAACATCCAGTCTGTCCCATCAAATGGCTGCCCATAGTCAGGTGAGAGCAGCCGTCTGTGGTTTGTCGTCAGACCAGGGGCAGATGTTTGGATGTTTGTCTCAGCCTGTTGTTTGGAAGGTGTTGTGTCATTGAGGGCTGAGCTTAGTGTGACCTCTGTCTCTTTCTGCCCCAAGATGGCCCCTAAAAAATACTAAAATAAAAAACTAAACAGAAACACAAACAGCTTTTAAAAAACAAGTCTAGATAACCAGTGTGGCCATTAGAACAATGCGTCGTTACTAAAAGGCTCCTTTAGGCCACAACACCCAGCCGGTCAGCTCTCCGTCCTCCTCGTCGTCTGTTGCCTGACTGGCCGGCTCTCGTCTGGACACACACTCTCCGTCTCCACAATAATAATCTGTTATGACGACAATGATAATAACAAACAATAACAATATTAATAACGTTGTGAACTGTGCCTCTCTCTCTCTCTCTCTCTCTCTCTCTCTCTCTCTCTCTCTCTCTCTCTCTCTCTCTCTTCCTCTCTTCCTGTTGTTGGTTGTGTAGTGAAGGTGTTTGGTCTTGGCTGTTGTGGCTGAGGGTTGTTGTTGTTGTGGTAGTCAGCCTCCTCTTTCTCTTCTCTCTCTCCAACATAGTTTTTTATATATATAATATATAGTCTGTGCAGTTTGAATCAATGTTTGTGGACTAACTGTTATAGTTTGGTTCCATCTGCTCTAAAACAAAAGGCATGATGCCAAAATAAAATAAAAACAATTATAAAATCAAAATAATAAAAGGTGTGGTTGTGCTTCTGGTTCTAGTGTGTCCCAACACTTATCGGTTCCACACATCTCTCTCTCTCTCTCTTTCTTCCTCTCGCGTTACCGTGTTTTTGTTTCAGCCTCCAGCGGATCTTCAGCCTGGTCTACATGAGGTAAGGGTGACAAGGTCACATGGTAAGTGGTTCTGTGATGTGGTTTGTGATGTTTGCGGGCACTGTGCTGTAATTCACGTCGAATAACCGCCTGCTGTCAAAAAGGGCCGAGAGCGGAGGGTTGTTCGATCTGGTTTGCGGTCACGGTGCCACGGTTCGTGTCCAGTGACCCCCTGCTGTTCTACAGCCGAGGGCTGTTGGACAATCCTCCCCTTCGGTCAGTAACTTTAGCACAGCGTGGCCACCGGTCGCTCCGATAGACCGACTTAGGTCAGTGTTTTAAGGACTTAAAGCAGTGACCTAAGCATGAGAGGTTTGTTCTGTGCTTTCTCATGTGGAGGCACGAAACAAACAAAAACATTAGCTCTAAATATGTTAGTCAGTGTAGATACGTCATAATAACACAAACTAAAAAGATCCCCAACCTGTCCTTTATTTTGACTGCCTTGTCATTTCATCTGTCACGTTAGAAATAATTAGTAGTTTGTGATTTTGATGCCTTAGTTATTTATTATGTGTCTCTACCAATAATGAGTTATTTTTACTGCCCGTCACTTATTTGTCTCCATTTCTGTCTAATCTATAATTCATCTTTATTTCCATTAAGCGGCTGGGCTGGTGGTGCCAAGAGAACCGACCTGTCGGTTTTGGCTCAGATAGGTCTGTCAGTTGTTGATCTAGAGTCAGTGGTGCTAGAAGTCCTGTTGTCTGTTGTGGTGTCAGAAGATCTGATTGGATTATTTTAGCTCCAACAGGCCTGGTGGTTGTTGAGTGTTAGGGGTCTGGTCTGTTGCCTGTTGTGGAGCTTAGAGGTCTGACCTGTGTGTTCTGGCTCCAGTAGGCCTGTTGGTGCACTGGTGGTTGGGTTGGTGCTGGTCCAGCTCTGTCTCAATGCAACTCTTTCCTCCTCTCACTGTTTGAACTTTGACCTCAATGTCTACATGTGTGTCTGTCCAAGTTCAGTTTTGTGTATAGCACCAAATCACAACACAATCATCTCAAGACACTTTACAAAAACTGAAACCCCAACAAATCCCTTATGAGCAGCACTTGGTGACAGTGGGTGCATCGGGTTATATATTAGCATGTCTGTGTCTGCATGTCCGTCCGTCTGCGTCAACGTGTCCGTCTTTACGTTTGTTTGTTGGAACCAGCTGGAACATGAAGCCCCAGGAGTGTCTTTGAAATTGGTAAGGCACTGACCCTTTAAAGGAACTTTGTTCTTCCAAATGTCTGTAAATCCTTTGATGCATCTTTCGGTCCCTTGTTCTTCTACAGGTGCATCACATGAGATGCTCAGACACAATTGGGCCTTATTGGCTGCTGGATGGTGTGACAGAGATCCACGACCTTTGTTCCTGAAAAACTTTGTTCCTGCAAAGAAAACTAGAGAAAGATACCAAACCACATCTAGATTCAGGAGGACCTTGGAAACTGATCCAGGAAGGTGAGTGACAGCCTGAACTGTAACTTTTCCAGCCATGTGTTAGTTGTTGGCTCTGATGGGTCTGGGAAGCACAGTTTTAGTCCAACATTAACCCTGTTAATCAATGTTTTGGATCAGATTCCAGATTAGAAAATGTTGTTGCACTAAATATTGAACAGATGTTCTTGGTGCAGTGATGAGTAGCAGGTACATCTGGGGTCTGGCTTCCTTGAGACTGAAGAACCTGGCCTCCAAGAAGCACCACCATCCCTCAGCTTGTCGCTGTCTGATGTTCTACAGGGGCTGCAGTTTAGCTGCTAACCATCGGACCACCACCTTCTGGCACTGGATCCATGGTCAGGCTTCCAGACACAGTCCTGAGGGAAGTATTGTAGAGTCTCTTTATGTTGTAGAAAGTCAGCAGACTAGTTACTAACAACTGAACTAGTCCACGTTAGCATATGCTATATCAGGATTATGATAGTCTTGGGTTTCATGATTCTGTTGTCCAAAATTGGTTTGAGACTGGCTTTACTGTGCCTTATATTGTTAGATTTGAACTGTTCAGCCATTAGTTGATCAGGCTTTGATCATGATTGGCTCATTGTATGAATTGGAGAGTGATGACCAGGGAAGTCTTGACAGGGTCAGAATGGGATTGTCCAAAGCAGGAAGTTAGTGTCTTGTAATGTTGAGTAGTCTCGTTGTTGATCATCACCACCCAAATTCTGATAGAAATCCAATGTTGGTTGTACCTGAGGGTTCAGTCTCTGGGTTGTCTCTCTGCCAAGCTTCACCCCCAAGCAGAACCTCCAATCCTGGTGAGGTCCAACTTTGCGTTTCGGTTCTGGGGAGGCCTCCCAGCAGGGGATCTTATCCCACCCCTGTAAAGCGTTCCGTCACGATCGCTGGGATATATCGGACGGTTTTGTACGTGTCGGTCGGTCGACGTAGGACCAGCCAGGACTGGGTTTCTGGTGTTGGGGGCATCAAGCCTGGCAGAGACGGACAATTCAGACAACTGGACTGACGCTGTTGGACACGTGGTTTGTGTCTTAGTTTAATTTTCCATCTAGTGGTGATGTTGACAGTTAAGGCTCTATAGAACTGATTAGTTTGAAATGTACAGGTTGACACCATGTTGAAGTATCGTCAGTGTGTTAATATCAGAAATGCTGTTTCCAAAAGTTGATCTGAGTCCAGTCAGTCTCAAACAGGTTTTATCCACAGATGTGGCTCAGAGACATCGGAGTCAGGCTAGTGAACAGGTCTAGAGCTCAGATGGACTCAGTCTTTCTGGATCTTACTGGGTTTGAGGTCTTTTGTCTCTGGCCAGTGTTGGACAGACAGAAGGGTGGGGGGGTCTTGTGTGACCTCTGTGTTTGCTAACATACAGCTCACTGCTGCCATGAGCCCGTAGCTGAAAACTGACAGTCACATCTTGTAGTTGCTGTCAGATGTTATTAACAGGCCTGACTGTGGTCACACATTTAGTGTACAAGGCTTCAGTTGGTAGAAAGTCTAAAGAAGAGCTTGTGTTGCTGTAGAATTCCCCCTTACCTTCTAGGACCCAAAGCCAGGACTAGAAAATTTGATAAACACTTAAAAGAAAACATCTAATTGTGCTTCCTGTTTTTGAAAAGTTGCAGTTCACCCACAAACCATGAGGAGACGGAGGCTGAAGCAGGTCAGCAGGTTCCTGTGGACCAGGAGAAAACGACGTGAGACTCTGTGATCAGATGTGTCCTGGATGAGGCTGAAGACGACCACGGTGGACCAAACCGTCCTCGATGACAACGTCCCTGCATCTGTTGACCCAGTGATGTGTTCAGGTACATCATCTACTTCTGTTAAACCTTCACCTGCTTTGTATCGATCAGGATTATTGACAGATTGTTTCATTCTGGTTGGTCCAATTAAAGGAAACCTGTGATGGGGCCATGTTGTCACCAAGCCCTGCCCTCCACCTTCATCTCCACATCTCCCATCAGACCTGTTGGAATAAAACTCTGATCCATGGGACTGAGCTCAGTAAAGACAGGAAGTGAACTGTCTGCATGTAGGATGGAGCTCCAACTCACCTGTTGAACATTTTTGTATGAACTGTGTTTCACCTGCACAGGACAGAGTTGTTTGTTAGTCCATGGTGGAGGTCTCAGGGCAGTGTTGATATGAGCAGACTTTGATTCTCCAAAGCAGGAGTTAAATGATGTCGTAATTTTCAGAGTAGTTTTGTCTTGTCATTGATCATCACCCGAATTTAATAGAAATATAATCTTGGTTGCACTTGAGGCCATTAGTCGATCAGGCTTTGATCATGATTGGCTCATTGTATGAACTGGAGAGTGATGACCAGGGAAGTCTTGACAGGGTCAGACTGGGATTGTCCAAAGCAGGAAGTTAGTGTGTTGTAATGTTGAGAGTAGTCTTGTTGTTGATCATCACCACCCAAATTCTGATAGAAATCCAATGTTGGTTGTACCAGAGGGTTCAGTCTCTGGGTTGTCTCTTTGCCAAGCTTCACCCCCAAGCAGAACCTCCAATCCTGGTGAGGTCCAACTTTGCATTTCGGTTCTGGGGAGGCCTCCCAGCAGGGGATCTTATCCCACCCCTGTAAAGCGTTTCGTCACGGTTGCTCGGCTATATCTGATGGTTTAGTACGTGTCGGTCGATCGACGTGGGACCAGCCAGGACTGGGTTTCTGGTGTTGGGGGCATCAAGCCTGGCAGAGACAGACAATTCGGACAACTGGATTGAAGCTGTTGAACATGTGGTTTGTGTCTTAGTTTAATTTTCCATCTAGTGGTGATGTTGATAGTTACGGCTCTATAGACCTGATTAGTTTGAAATGTACAGGTTGACACCATGTTGAAGTATCGTCAGTGTGTTAATATCAGAAATGCTGTTTCCAAAAGTTGATCTGAGTCCAGTCAGTCTCAAACAGGTTTTATCCACAGATGTGGATCAGAGACATCAGAGTCAGGCTACTGGAGGTTTAGTTGTTGCATAACGACACAGGCGGACCGGACACAGGATGTAGGCACATAATGTAGACTCCTGGTTTGGAGCTAAGGGCCATGGTTGTGCAGTTTCCAAAACCAGACCAGGATCCCTCTGGTTTTGTGAATCAGCTGACTGTGGTGCTGCTGTGATCCTACTTAGACAGAAAGTGATGCTGACATGTTTCAGGGAAGGAAGCTTCAGCTGTCCCACATCAGCCTGATGCAGAGCAGACTACATGAAGGCAGCCTGGATCAGTAGGTTGTTGTGCTGTTGGACAGTCTCTCACCTCCACTCATGTGTTAGAGCTGCTTTTCAAACCATAGGAACTAACTAGTCTTTATTTCCTGTTCTGAACAGACTCAGTTGGACTCGGTTGTTTCTGTTGAAGCTGAACAGACCAGACGGTTTGTGGCGTCTGCTGCTTTCAAACGCTTCACTAGTGTCAGAGAAAATGAGCAGTTTGAGGTAGTGAACAGGTCTAGAGCTCAGATGGACTCAGTCTTTCTGGTTTGAGGTCTTTGTGTTTGAAGTATTGTTGTAAATATTTTATGTTGTGACTGACTTCCTGTGAACTGACTTAATGTTTGAGGTTAGTCTGTAATTGTCTAGTTCAGTCTTGGTAATAAACATCTGACTTCAGAATTTCTGTTGTTCTTTGGCTCACGTTTCTGTTCCACAGTCGCAGGTTCTTTATTTACTGTTGATCTCCACAAGAAGGTTCATGAAGTGAATATCACACATCCTGATGTATATTTTCATAAACAGTTTGAGTTAAAGTTGAAGAAAACTGTTTTTACAGATTTGAAGTTGAGATGTTTTTATAACAAAGATCAGTGTAAACAGACATAAAAACCCAGCTCACTGCAGACCTTAAAGATCTGGTTCTTCTGATTGTCCTTAAAATCTGTTTTGCATTGCTCCTATAAAGCAATAGGGTCGACAGTCTCAGGATCTTGGACTTATGAGTCTGAGTTACTTAAATCTCTTAAGAGTAAATCACCAAACTAACCAAAAAAATCTTTCATTTCTTGTGTGTTCCCTCTGTTCTGCCTGGTGACGTCTTTAAGGACCCATTACCACAGTGTTTGGATTTCAAAATGTTCTTTTAAAAAATCCTGGTCTTGTACTTTTCGCTGCATCAGTTAAAATTGCAGCAGGTGGTTCTGCAAAGTTACTGCTGAACATAAATGACAAACCAGGCTCATCTGACAGTTGAGGTTGTGCAAAGAGGAGAGTTAGGAGACAGATGGTTTAGTTTGAAGATTCACTTCTGCTCTTTATTTGGTGTCAGGGTTTTATTTGCTCAAGTCAGGCAGATGCTGCAGCTCAGTTGCTCTTTGCAGCCTAATGAGCTGAGAAAAATGGCGACTCTGGCTTCCACAAATTACTTTCATATGCAGAAATTCCTTCTGCACTTAATTCCCCTCAGTGTGTTAATATATTCACCAATAAACTACAAACTCTCATCTGAAAAGCTAAAAACAATTATTGAAGAAGTTGCCAACTTTCTGTCACCAGCAGTGAGAAAGTTCATGAAGCTGATTATTTGTGAAATAGCAACAAAATGCAGGATCTTGTGGTTCTGATCAGTATTTGGGTTTGATTAGTTTTGCTCTCAGTGCAGGAGCCAGTGTGGCAGAATGAAAGTCTGTTGTCCAAAGATATGGACAGACAGTGAGACATGACACCTGCTTCGATTCATGTGGCCAAATACAGATTGTAGTGTTTTTACTCTGCGTGTGAGCATGTCCACACTGAAATATTTCATACAGTGACTGAAACGTGTCCTGGAGCTTTTTCTTTTGGTTTTTAGATCAGCATCATTTACAAGATGGACATAAAGTTGAATCCAGAATTTGGATTAGTGGATTAAGGTCAAAGGGTTTATCCTTCAACCTTTGCTACTTTCTATTTTCTAATGTACAAATGTTAGTTTTTGACATTCAAGCTTTATTCTTCTTAAGTTCTCGGTTCAACTTCCAAACCACGTCGGTTTTGGAGGAGCTGCAGACCCACATCGTTACTTCACCTTTCCAGGCCTTGCACAACAACGGTTGACGGTGTCTCTTTAAAACTGTTGCTTCTGCTCTTGACTTCCAACCATGTGACTGATGCCCAGCAAGGAAGCTTCAGCTGTTTCAAACGTAGATGTCACATGATTTCCCCAACAAAAGCAGTTTCTTCCTGTTTGGGAAAATTATAGCGTCTAGCTTGGAGTTTTCTTTGTTTTTTGTGTGAAATGAAACATGTTTGTGAGCTGAGTTAATGAATTTGGTCTTTATATAGAAGCAGTGAGATGAGCACACAGACAACACTTTGGTCAACCAGTTTGATTTGTAGGCAATAAAAAAAACTGTTTTAGAAAATCAGGGTAAATGCACTTTGAGCTGCAGGTCAAACATTCAGCATCTGCAGGTCAGTTCAAGACAGACATGATCAATCAAAGGTCAACGTGGTGATCAGCTGTTTGGATGCTAATGATGCCTTGGTGGATGGACCAGTCCCACCGTGAAGTAACGGAAGCTTGTGAAGTGTGTGTGTGTATCTATGTCTGTGTGTGTGTGTTCAGTGTCTGAAGAAGGAAGGACAAAAGGTGAGTGTCTTCCTGCAACAGACTTGGTCTTTGCAGGTCCAGTGTGGAGCCAAAGTTGTTTGTCAGGCCTCATGTATCACTTTCACGCCTCTAAGGACTGAAGCCACAACAGAGCAGACGCTTCACTTGTGGAAAACCAGCTGTGACAGAGGCCAGAGTGACAGCAGGGTGGACTCTGCCTTTGTTTGTGTTTACCACAGAGGAGTCAGCAGAGCCAACCTTTCTATAGTCCCTTTAAAACCTTCCACTGTCCCTCTGTCTCTAACCCCCACCTCTCTCATCAACCATCTCAGGGGGGAAGCTCGGGAAACGGACTTTTCCATTTTTGCACAAAGGTCCACTGTGGGACCCTTTTACTGTGTCTCTCTATTGAACAACAGTGGGACTTGCTGACGTCTCCATGTCAAGCATGTGGGGAAAAACACACATTCTGGGCTACGGTCTAGAATCATATGTTAGGATAGATTATGTTGTATGAAAGCAAAGTATTTGGCAGCTACAAAGCTGATTAGAGTTATAAAGATTTCACACATGTATTTCTTTGCTTTTAAATCTCATTTCTTTCACAGTTATTTGATAGTTTGGCAGGAAAGTGAAACTTGTAAGATGCCAGAACTTGCCAGATGACCCAAACAAGGACTGTCCATGTTCCAAGCATATGTGACCAGTCAGTCACCAGAACCCTTGAAATAACTAATATGTCAGAAAGCTTATATAGCAAATAAGAAGTGACAGTGTGGGCCCATAAATACACTGATGCTCCTTTTCATTAATAGAGTATCGACAGGACATTTTGAAATATAAATCTTATCTGGCATTAATCTGGAAATGTCTAAAGGATTATTTGCTCAGTATATTGAAGAAAAACTATATTAGTGAGGATTAATGTGAAGATAATGAATCTAAAATATGTGAATCTCAAACCTCCAGGAGATTAGACAGCAGATAAGCCCTTAAATTAAAGCTGCTTCATCCTAGTACCTTCCTGCTTCCTCATCCAGAGGTAGTTTGCCTGAACATGTGTGAGTTCTCATGTCACTCGAGCACTCAGGCAGTTTTGCTGTTTGGGGCTCAGAGAAATGTTTAGATGTGATGTAACATGTTTCTTTGTATGGGAACTACAAGAACGCCAAAAATGCAGCACGTGCACGTAGGAGTCTGCTGCCTTCTACATCCACTAACATCGAACGTTGCTGCCCTTTGGAGTCAGCACACGTCACATCCATCCGTCCATCATCCACCACTTATCCAGGTACACCGAGGGTCACGGGGGCACGGAACCAATCCCAGCTGACATTTGGCGAGAGGTGGCGTTCACCCTGGACAGATCACCGTCTGTCACAGGGCTGACAGGTGCAAACGCTCATCTACAGACAGTTTAGAGTCACCAGTTACCCAACCCCAAACTGCAGGTCTTTGGACTGTGGGGGGGAAACCAGAGTAGCCAGAAGAACCCCAGACAGAGACTGGGAGAACATGTGAACTCCCCACATAAAGGCTCCAGGGTCGGTCCAGCAAATATAATTTCCAATTCAAATGTCTTTACAAACATGTTGGCTTTATTCTACCTGTCAGTTTCAGCCAGGATGTCAGGGGTCTGTCATTCTTAGTTTGCAGCATATAAACAACCATGGACATAGTGGAAGGCCCCACAATAGCATCAGAAATAGCCCCAATAATTTTTGGTGCCCATATGTCACGTATGTCTTGGCAAATAAATCGTTTTTATAACGTTTCCAGTCAGTGATTGAAAGACTTGGGCTTCTGCCATTTGTTTGGATTATAGTGCAAGACAATTAACTACAAATGTTGAACTGGACAAAAACCTCTGTTGTAGTCTTTGGTGTGTCAGTGTCAGTTTGAACAAATGATGCCACACTGACAAAGGCTCTGAAGAGTCATCTCAGTGTGAATCTTGAGAGAAACTCCCAGTAAAAAATCCCCAAGGATTATTTATTCCTAATTTGGCTGTTCTATAAAGCTGGAGTCTTGTAAGGAACATGACTCAGCATTTCATTCCAGCTGAGGTGAGTTACATTTAGAGGACAGGAGCTTCTCTTCATGTTGCATGGATAGTCTCTGAATCACTTACAGGATGAAAAGAGGAAAAACATGATTCATTATATGAAAAGTTGACTTTGCTAATATGTTTACAAAGATCATTGAACTGGCAAAGGTTTTGTGTATGTGACACTGGCCAATTGTTGTGTTGGATTATGTTCTTTTCCCTGAAGTGATTCACTTAATACGACAGTAAATAGCCTGATAACCCATAACTAGAAAACTGCATTTCCTGTGGAAGATGCGTGTGAATGCTGAAAGCTGGATGAAGCTGCCCAACAAGGCTGAAAATGGCTGAAATGCATTGCTGAATAAGCTGAAGGCTGAAATGCTGAAGAATCCTAGAAGCTGAAATGTAAAACTGGAGATGGAAGCTGAACTTGTTCACCTTAAAAACTATTCAACATTGCTGGAAAGGCTGAAAAGAGAACGATATGATGAAGTAGAAATAAATTGGCTTTCAATTGCTAAAGAAAGAAATTTTCAACTAATATAAAAGAAGACACTGTTGCTGAATAACCAAAGGAATTAAATATATGAGTTAAAGAAAAAGAATGGAAGAATGAGACAGCAATAAAGTGAAATTGCAGAAAGACTGTATAGACAGAAAGAATGTATAGTTTAAAAACCGATAAATATTACTGAAAATACAGAAGGTATAGGTGTAGCCAAACCAGAAAAATTTGAAGTAAGGTTTTCTGAGAGAAAGAAGAGAAGAAGAAAGATCAAAAAAAGAGAAGAAATGAAGCAGCATGAATAAAGAATATACAGATATGCAGGGGAACGAGAGAAAAATGTGCTGGAAAAGAGCAAATATTAACATTTCTTAGCTTTTATTTTGAAACTGTGAAATAAAAAGGCTTTTATTTTGAAAAGGCCGCGTGCTACAGGAGACTCATGTCACCTTGAGTTAAGATCTGAACTTTAATTTTCAATATTTGTTATTCTTTGGAACACTGCATTAACTTCCTGTAAATAACTGTAGACTTTTACTGTGGAGGTCCAACCATGTCCTCTTGAAGAAGACACTGTGCCTGACATTTAAAATGGCCTCAGTTGTTGCCTGAAGCTGTATGCCAATTACTAAAGTCCATTTTAAGGTTACAACAGTATTAGCAATAAAATCCAGCTGAAGTAGTAAAAGTAGTCACTAAGCAGAAAACCAACTAAAGTATCAGAGAAATATTGTGCAGTCCAAAGTCCAAGCTTTGTCTCTGTAATGTAGTTCTGTAGAAAGTAGCAGTGAATGGGAAAGTACTCAAGTCCAAATACCTCAAATACCTGACCAAGTGCTGTATTTAGTTTCAGCCACTAGATGGAGACACAACATTGTGGTTTTATGTCGTTTTTCTTCTCTCTCAACTTATTTTGTGTCTTTTTGTGTCATTGTTCATCTGTTTCTTGTTGTTTTGCATCTTTTGTGGTTTTGACCTGAGCTCTGTGACTTTCCAACTAGTCTGATGTCCCTTCATCCAGAGACACAGGCCCAAGGGCCCCTGAGCTCTCAGGCCCCTGGTTAATCCAGCCCTGATGATTAGACAGTTTCCAGCAGCAGGTCTATGGACTCTGGACTCCTCATACACACAGATCAACACATTTGAATGACATTCAATAAATAGACACTTTCTATGTGACATATTGTGAAGCTGGACTTTGGAGAATAATCCTCCTTTTAGCCAAACAAAGCAGTGTAGAGTGTGATCTCTAGTCCCAACTCTGTCTGTCACATATATGAGAACCTGTGCTTATGTCATTATATGCAACATTGGCCTGTGACAGATGCTGATTGTTTCTGCTGTGCTCTTTTTATCAGTTAGAAAGAAAACAACTGTGTTGTCAGTCTTTGACCATGTTTAAAGTGCATTCATTTATGCAAAGCTTGGCTTGATTGGTTCCACAGACTTTCTACATGTGGCCAATTATATTTGGACACTAGAGCCTTTTCTAACCAGTCAAATATGAAACATAACTGTGGTTTTTGTTCTACATGTTCTCTGTATAGAACGTTGGGATCCTGGTAGGAAATGGAAAGAAGAAGCTGTATCAGTGTGTGTGTGTGTGTGTGTGTGTGTGTGTGTGTGTGTGTGTGTGTGTGTGTGTGTGTGTGTGTGTGTGTGTGTGTGTGTGTGTGTGTGTGTCCTCAGCCTGAACTGTTTCCTCATACTCTTCTCACCTGTTCACGCCTCCTGAATCACACTGGTGATTTCCAGTAAATGGAAAGGGGCGGGGCCACAGTGAGTAACCAATCAAAGCACAGAGGCTGCAGCTGTTTGATCAGAAAACATTGGAAGAGGACAGAGGAGACCTGGAGACCTGTGAGTACTGATCCAATTTTATGTTTCCTCTCAGACTTTATCAGAGTCATGTGGTTTCTCAGCCTGATAGAAAGTGATGTCAGTAACTCTGACACATCTGGATCTGGATTTAAAGGGGTGAGGGTGGTCTCTGGTCTGTCAGGGTCTTGTGATGTCAGTGATGTCAGTAACTCTGACACATCTGGATCTGGATTTAAAGGTTCTATCTGTTTAGTTTCTTTTCAGTCATTTTGTAGAGGTGAGAACTCTGACACAAAACATGTTGTTGTTGTTTTTATGTAATAATCTAAAAATATAATGTCAGACCTTCTTGGGGGGTCAGGTTCTGGTTGGTGGGCCCAAAAATCAGCCTTAAAGGTCCAGCACACCTACAGTAAAATATTCCAAACGACATGACTGCCTCATTGCCAAGTCATACAGCAATTTGAAATGACAGTCAACAAGTATGTGGCCTCACATCTGTGTGTGTCTGTGGCTGTTGGTTAATGTGTGTTTGGCTGGGACTGACCTGAACACACTGGTTTGCCCAGACTGCGTGTGTGTGTGTGTGTGTGTGTGTGTGTGTGTGTGTGTGTGTGTAGTTTGGTGTGACTGACATGAACAGACTTGTCCTCAGTTTGATTTTCTGTCTCTGTCTCTCAGAAACTTTCCCTCTAATCTCTGTGCCAGGGGTCCAAAGTCAGTCAGGATCCTACAGACCTGGTGCTTTAGGATCTAAAGGCTTTTGATAGGCAGGTAGGAAAAACGTCATGTTCCAGTCAGACCCACAGGCCTGCTAATTGTTAGGCATCATAATATTGTGAAGAAGAGAAATATTTCTTATGTCTTCATCCTCTTTGTCAGACCCTGGAGCCCTGTTTTGGTCTGTGGTTGCACTTGTTTCCCCACGTCTGTTTGTGTTTGGGTCTAATAGTCTTATTGTTTCCTGGATGTGAGAGTTTTCCAGACTTTGCCTGATAATTTTACAGTCTAAATGATGAGTCTCATGTGTTGAAGGTGGAGATATTTTGGTGCAGTTAACCAGAGGGATCATGACTCAGGAAGTGAAACCCTGAAAACTGATCCTGATGCCGTCAGTCTCACATCCACTATCAGACTTTAGTTCTGCTTCAGTCTACAAAACAGTCACAAAACACCAATTTCTACCAAATCTTTTCCTCTGGTCAAGACATAGATTTGCACTTGGCACTTTAACATCAGCTCTTTAAAACCACCTTAGGGAGGATGAAAGACAAGTTAAAGGATGTTGGAGAAAAACTGAACAAATAGACTCAGAGAACGACCTTCAGAGGTTCAGTCAGTTTTACTTGTACAAGCAGTAACTGTCACAGAGCTCACTAAGTCCAGAGGGAGGAGTCACTGGCTCGGCACAGCCAGGAATTTTATAGCTTGTAGCTTAGTACGACCAAAGTCATGTCATGTACGACCAGATGTGTCAGTAACTGACACATCTGGAACTGGATTAAAAGTATGAGCAAAGTTGTGGATGAAGAAAGAAAGAACAAATTGTGTTTTTCAATCGTCGTCTTGTTTAACGAGCTTCGATCCATAAATGTCATGTAAATATATTTAGGTCCCATGTTGGTACAGGGGAGCCTCCTAATGCATGTGTGTGTATGAAGGCAGGAGGTGAGTCCACAAAACCATCAGAACTGAATTTACAGCCACAAATGTCTGGATGGACCAGGAGACCTGGTTCCAGTCCCAATGTGGATTTTCCTCCCCAAACACTTCAGACTTGGTGGACTGGAACACTAATATTTGTGTAGGATGATATTTCAGATGCAGGTCCAGTTCTCTGAGGAACGATTCCAAAGATCCATCATCTTTGGTTCTTCCTGCTCTGGAAACTGGCTGCCATAAGACCAGTGTCTGTCTTGTAGAAACCAGGAAGGAATGAAAACTGTGGAATTCCAGCAAACAGTGAAGGATAAAGATGTTATGCTAAGGGAAGCTAACTGTCAGGTGGAGCTGCCTGTGTTTGTTTCCATATACAAACTGTAACTTTATGAAATGGGACTGAAATGTGTCGGTCTGTGCTGACTGGGTTTGTTCCTCTGGTCTCCAGGGTCCCTGGTTTCCCTCTCAGACCACAGAAGATGAGTCTTTGTGGGGGGGAAGAGGAGGACAGACCAGGGTCTCCAGGATCCAGCTGTCTGCCCATGAAGAGTGGCCGGTCCAAACCTTGTCCTTCAGACTTCAGTCCTGAGCCTGGACCCTCAGACTCAGGGTAAGAGCCTGCTGTATACTGTACTAGGTGTGGACTACTGAGTTGTGATGCTGGTCATGAACACCTGGAAGAGTCTAGGACTTTAAAGTCTCTGCAGGTCTTTTAAAATAGCAGACGTCATAAGAGACTCAGTAAAACCTGTGGAGCTTTAAAGGTGGTCTGTGGAAAACTGTACAGCAAGTAGCTGTGGCTCAGCATCAGGACCACAATCATCTTTATTGTCTCATACAAGTTGAAATGAAAGTTAGTTTGAAAAAGACAGAGTTTCCAAACCTCTGGGATCTTCTGTCAGACCCTTCCTGCAGTCTGAGCTGTTTTTAAGGCTCATCAAAGACAGTAAGATCAGGGATCCCTGGTTCATGTGCAGCACAGAGTAACCCCCCCCCCCCCTCTGGTTGGTCCCAGCAGTCAGTCAGCTGTGTATGATGGCTTAACTCCTGACCTGTCCCCCTTTGAGAGGGGAGAGTCTGAAAGAGCCTTAAAGCCAAACTGATGATCTGTGGAATAAATGAACCATTGAATCCATCTAACAAAATAGTTTCCAACACTTTGAATAGTGTCCCACTCAGAAAATGGGCCCCTGATGTTCTATGGGGCCTTATCTTTAATCAGTGGCACTAACAGGACAGATAACACAGAGTCTGGTCAGAACCATGAGACATACAAGCAGGAAAACAAATAGTGGACTAGAGGACTGAAGAGGTCTCTGATCCACTGGCTTTGTTTTCAGACAGCTGATCTCAGAGCAGCTCATATGACATTATAGTCTGGGAGTCATTACTCTCAGTATCATCCACCATATATGGATCACTGGGAACACAGTTAGACTGGGAGCTGGAATGTTTACACCACAGCTCTGCTATAGGATCTGGTCCAGAGACTCCACCCACTGTGTATGGGATCAGGACTTTACCATTTCATGGGCTCTGACTTCTTTACTGAAGTCCAGTATGACGTCATGATCAGATCCTGATCACAAGCCATGTTACATTTGACATCTGCCCTTACAGGTATTGATACATGTCAAATATTTGTCCTTTCTGCAGAAAGAGACCAGGTTCTCCAGGATCCACCTGTCTGTCTATGAAGAGCGACCGGTCCAAAGATCTTCCTATAAGCTTCAGTCCTGAACCTGGACCCTTAGACCCACAGTAAGAGCCTGTTTCTACTCTAAACTGAAGATGGTTCAGTTTTAGACAGATTTGAAGGAACCAGGTAGATACGAGGGACCAGAGGGAAGGAATCTGCAAACACACTGTGTTCAAAAAGTTTCTAAAGCAGTGAGTGTAAAACCCCAGTCCAGAGTCCTCCTACAGCTGGAGGTTCTCCAGGCGACTGCATGTGTCCAACTACAGACCTGGATGGACTCATGCAAGTCCAGAAAACACAAATGACAACCTGTGACCTTTGACCTCTACACAAATGTCTTCACAGAGAGAAGAACAGTGGAATTTCTGTGGAGGAGCTCCAGTCCTGTCAGAGCAGCACTTTCCAAAGTAAGACTGTCCATCTGTCTGCTGATGTCCTGGTCTCTAAAAACAGGATGTCTTGTTTCATCCTGTGGTTGTTCTCTCACTCAGCATCGACATTTAAGATGATTAGAAACGTCACAAAAACCTTTTCTGTCCTCAGATTCTTTCTCTAGTCTCACAGTGTTTCTTGTCTTCCAGTGGACTCTGGTCTGCAGGAGGTTTTAGATCAACATAAGACCAGTCTGAGGATGAGATGTGAACGTGTGACTGAAGGACCTGATCCAACAGGAAGTGGAACCCTCCTCAACAGGATCTACACTGAGCTCTACATCACAGAGGGACTGAGTGAAGAGGTTAATACCCAACATGAGGTCAGGCATCTGGAGACCACTTCCAAGATGGAGACCCTCCATGACTCTCCAATTAAGTGCCACGAGATCTTTAAAGCCTCCCCTGACCAGCAGAGACCCATCAGAGTGATTCTGACCAACGGCGTCGCTGGTGTTGGAAAAACCTTCTCAGTGCAGAAGTTCAGTCTGGACTGGGCAGAGGGCTCAGAAAACCAAGACGTCAGTCTGCTGGTCCTGCTTTTGTTCAGGGAGCTGAACCTGATCAAAGATGAGCAGATCAGTCTTCTCAGGCTGCTCCATGTTTTCCATCCAACATTACAGAAGGTCACAGCAGAGCAGCTGGCTGTCTGTAAAGTCCTGTTCATCTTTGACGGCCTGGATGAAAGCAGACTTTCACTGGATTTCAACAACAGGAAGGTGGTGTCTGATGTCTCACAGGAGGCCTCGGTCAACGAGCTGCTGACAAACCTCATCCAGGGGAATCTGCTTCCCTCAGCTCTGGTCTGGATAACTTCCCGACCTGCGGCGGCCAATCAGATCCCTCCTACTTGTGTGGACAGGCTGACAGAAGTCCGAGGCTTCACCGACGCCCAGAAGGACGAGTACTTCAGGAGGAGGTCCAGGGATGAAGAGCTGTCCAGCAGAATCATCTCACACATCAAGGCATCCAGGAGCCTCCACATCATGTGTCAAATCCCAGTCTTCTGTTGGATCACTGCTACAGTTCTGGAACACATGTTGACCACAGAGCAGAGAGGAGAGCTGCCCAAGACCCTGACTGACCTGTACTCACACTTCCTGCTGGTTCAGACAAACAGGAAGAAGCACAAGTACCAAGAGGGACATGAGACGAATTCACGGCAGCTGACAGAGGCTGACGGGGAAGTTCTTCTGAAGCTGGGGAGGCTGGCGTTTGAACATCTGGAGAAAGGAAACATCATGTTCTACCAAGAAGACCTGGAGCAGTGTGGTCTGGATGTCCCAGAGGCCTCGGTGTACTCAGGAGTCTGTACAGAGATCTTCAAAAGAGAGAGTGTGATCTTCCAGAAATCAGTCTACTGCTTTGTTCATCTGAGTGTTCAGGAGTTTCTGGCTGCAGTCTACATGGTCCACTGTTACTCCAACAGGAAGACACAGGTACTGGAGAAGTTCCTGAGGGAAAACTACAATTTAATGAGGGAAAACAAAGCCAAACAGACTATTTCTAAGAAAATTAAAAACCTTTTGAGAATCACTCATTCATCTCTGAATGACTTCCTTTTGGGAGCCATGGAGAAATCCCTGGACAGTGAAAGTGGCCACCTGGACCTGTTTGTCCGCTTCCTTCATGGCCTCTATCTGGAGTCCAACCAGAGAGTCTTAGGAGGCCTGCTGGGTCAGACAGAGACCAGTCCAGGAACCATCCAGAGAGCCATCAACAACCTGAAGAAGATGAACAGAGATGATATCTCTCCTGACAGAAGCATCAACATCTTCCACTGTCTGATGGAGCTGAATGACCACTCAGTCCATCAGGAGATCCAAGAGTTCCTGAAGTCAGGGAACAGATCAGAGAAGAGTCTCTCTGAGATCCAGTGCTCAGCTCTGGCCTACATGCTGCAGATGTCAGAGGAGGTTCTGGATGAGTTGGACCTGAAGAAGTACAACACATCAGCCCAGGGCCGACTGAGACTGATTCCAGCTCTGAGGAACTGCAGAAAGGCTGAGTAAGTCCAGATGTGCCCAAGTGAAAAAAATCTATTTTTGTATATTTTCTAAAAGTATATTGAGTATACTTTTGAAATACTTTGAAATACTTTGAAATGTGTTAAAATGAAACCAGTGAAGTTGCTGGAAGCTGCAGTATAAATCTGCTTTAGTACATGAAAAACCTATTTTTCACGTATTATTGGGTACTTTTGCTGCCCAAAATACTACACTACTGTTAAAATATACATGAAACATTTGAAGTTGACTTGTTGCAAATGTCCAAAATCTATAGTGACATTAAACTGACAGTGTATTACTAATAGACTTTGAGCCAAAGTAAATGTACTTGAAGTATACTCTGAACTCATTTGAACTATGTATGAAATACAATAGAATGAGGTTTGAAATGTGAAAAAAGTATGCAAAGTATATTTTTCCAAGTATTTGAGTATTTGTTGTGAAAATGAGCCACTGACTTTGTGTTAAATTGCAACCAAGTTGAACATATTGCATTAAAAGACACAATGATATTGGATTGATATTCCTAGTAAATATAAGTCCACTATAAGCATCATTGTGTGTTTAATAAATACACCAACAATGCCCTCTGAATGGATTCTCCAAACACTGAGTCTGAAATGTAGATACTTTACTTAGATTCCAATCCAATGATGTTGGACTAAAAGCACTACTTCCTGTCAGCATGTTCTCAAATGCTCTTACTTTGAAAAGCCCAGTGCACTTTGAAGACGTTCTAAAAGGATTGAAAATAATCGGAACTCCTACACAAAGTCCAAAACCCGTCAGTCCAACAAATATTGATTTGAACTCTAACACTATTAAATCCAGCCATTTAAGGGCTTTGGAACAAAACAAGTCATTCAAGATAACAACAATAACAATTAACAGGAACAACAGTTTGTGTTTTCTATTAGTGAGGTCAAAGTATTATTTGGCTGCACCACTATGGGACTGACATGGATTTTAGTGATCTTCAGGATTCTGCATAGTTCTCCGAAGAATTCTGTCCAAACATCCAAAATACATGAAGTAAACATGTAGTATGAAAGAGTATTTTGAAGTGAAACTTTGTCCACAGGAATTAGACCACTTCCAAGAGTCCACTTTCCCACAGCCAGGAACACATACATTGTGTACTTTAAATAAGTCTACTGAAATAGAGCTCAAGTTAAATGGAGGCATAGTATTATATTTGGAAGAGAATGAGACAATTTGAAATAAAAACACAAACCATGAACAGACTTTTGGAAAATATCACTAAATATACTTCAAAATCTGTTGAAAGTAAAGTGCACTTTGAAGAAATCTGCTAAATGACTAATGAAGTAATGAGATCATTTCAATATACTTTGCAAACATTGACTTTGAATCTGCTTTTTTTGTCTCAGTAAGTCTTTGACTAATCTTGTACTTTGGAGACTCACCAAAAATGTACTTTTACTACGTTTCAACACAAGCACAAATACACTTGGTAAAATGTGTGAACACACTTTATCTGCTAAAAGTAGAACTGAAGTCTGAAACAATAGATTGATTTTTCACTTGGGTGATCATCACCATAATGTTCCTCTTGTTTATTGTGAGAATGACAGCAGCTGGATTTTGTCCCAGATGTTCTTGAGCTGTTCCAAATGGTGTCAGTCCAAAAGCTGCAGATGTTCCTGTTGTTTTTTTTTCTCTGTCCAGTGAATGAACACAGTTCTTCTTTTTCTTTCCAATGGTTTTTCCATGGGACACATTTTTCTTCTGTTTCTCTTCACACACTGATGTTTTTCTGCCACATGTGGACAAATGTCCAACATTGGAATAAACAGGGACAGGCCTGTTGTGGAAGTTCCAAAGGAACTGAGTTTTCTCTGCTTCCTGTCCAAGATGAAAGCAGAACAAAGATGAAGCGTGTGCAGTGTGACAGAGAGTGAGAAGAATTCTTATTTCATGTCCAACCCACTGAGAGAAGATCAGCTGAACCACTGATGTGAAGACACAACAGGACATGTCCCTGTTTGACATCAAGTGATTCAACTCAATATATTGTCTCTGTCATAATAACAGCTTTTCTAATATATGTGTCCTCACAGACTTTCTGACTGTGGACTCTCAGAGACTCACTGTGAAGTCGTGGCCTCAGCTCTGAAGTCCAACCCCTCCCATCTGACAGAACTGGACCTGAGCTGGAACAACTTGCAGGATCGAGGAGTGCAGCAGCTGTGTGGTGGACTGCAGAGTCCACACTGTAGACTGGAGACTCTGAGGTCAGTTGACTGACTGTTCCTATTGTAGATCTTAGATGTTGAATCCACAACTGAAGCTCCTGTGAATGTTGGTTGTTCCATTCAGTGTTTTCATTGTTCTTCTATTCTCAGCAGACTAAGAATGATTCCTTCAGTTTCACTTCATTTCACTGAGCTGTCTTCAATAATGTGTGTTCACTCATATTGAATAGTCATATTAATAATGATGTGTTTCTTTCTATAGAAGCTTTGAAGAACAGAGTGTCCCAAAAATGTCATCTGTCAGGAAGTTGTTCTGAATCCTTTGTGTTTCTAAACAAACTGTGGAAACAGTCCAAAGCTGAAACTGTTTCAACTGAAACTGTCCAGTGTTTGTCCAAGTTTGGATCCCAACAATATGTCAATATTGGACCAGACTAATATCTGACATCCTCCTGAGAGCCAGAAGGAAAAAGGTTGGAATATTTCCATTTTGGAATAGAAGTGAAGACTGAAAACCACACAATAAGCATCAGTTTGCTGACGATAATGTTGGATTTTCTCTGCATTTCTATCTGATTTTTCTCACTTGATGAAACTCAGAGAAAACATATGACACAGTCAGTTGTCAACAATCTATGAATGGGATTCCAAAGCTTGTGTTTAGTGGCCAATGACACAGTGGGGATCAGTCCCAACACAAGGACATGATCTGGTCTGTGCATTGGGACTGGGCCATTAGAAAGCAGTTGTCAGCCTGTTGTCATTGCCAAGGCCTCAAATCCTGATGCTGTGTGAAGAAGCTTTGAGTAGTTTTTGTTCCTGAACTGAAGCCAGCAGCTTTTGGTCCTGACACTGTCCACCCAGTTTGTTCCCTGATCCAAATCTCATTGTGAAGAACAAATCCACAGTGTCTCTATAAAGTTGATCCCATAGAAATGAAAGCACATGTGGAGCACAGAGACACACAGATGAAATCATGTGTCCAGGTGGTTGAGCTGTGTTTAGTGTCTGAGCTGCTGCTGCTGCTGCTGCTTTACCTCTGTGCTGTGCTGAGGCTGCAGCCAATAAAGCCAGAGAAGAAGATGCAGAGAGGGAAGAGACAGGAGACAGGAGAGCCTGGGGGAGCTTCCTTGGCTCAGATAGAATAAGGAGGAACAATTCAATGCATTGTTTTGCTGCACTTTGGAACTGGGTCAACAAACTTTAAGCAGGAAACTTTAAAGCTGCACAGTGACAGTATGAGCCATCAACTAGATTGATTCTGCTGTTGGCTGGAAAGCAGCTTCTCTTCCCATGTGCTGACAATAATATCATGATATAGTCAGACTATTATTACTATTATTCTGACTGTTCTCATATTATTCTTCTCATTATTATCATTCTACATTTCCCTTCAGGGATTAATCAAGTTGATCTCATCTCATTATTCTAATGAAAAGAAGAAGAATTGTCATCATCATCATCACCATCCTCATTGTCATCAACATCAGTGTCACATTGGATCTCCTTCTTTGCTTCTTTATTCAGGTTGAGGGGCTGCAGTTTGTCAGAGACCAGCTGTGGTTATCTGGTCTCAGCTCTGAAGTCCAACCCCTCCCATCTGAGACAGCTGGACCTGAGAGAAAACAACTTTCTGTATCCAGATGTGCAGCAGCTGTGGGATCTTGTCCAGAGTCCAGACTGTAGACTGCAGACTCTGGGGTCAGTAGAGGGCTGGAGTCAGTCCATGGTGCTTTCAGCAGGATTGGACTAAACCCAGTCAGTATCAAAGCAAAGATCCAGGATTTCCTGTAAAGCTCCAACCTTCTCAGTGAAGCTGTGAGAGGAGAACAGGGACAGGCTTCAGGATTGGACAGAAAGACAGAGAGAGAGACAACAGTCAGCCAATCAGATCAGCCAGAAGCTTGTTGTGATCATGTGTTTGAGTTGATGTGAAGACGACTGTTGCTGATGAAGTGAGTGTCTGTGACCTCTGGTTTCTGACCTCTGCTCTCTCTGCTTCTCTCTGCAGGTGTGAGTGGCAGTGGTCTTCATAAAGCTGGACCTGAGTCTACATGAAAACCTGGACTTTGGTCTCTCCAGTTGTTGTTGCTCACTTGTATTAACTGTATCAGCTGGTTATTGGTTATTAACCAGTTTTGTCTACAGGACAAAAACAGAGAAACAGTCAGCAAAAGTCTTCAAAGTGCATTTTTTGTCATGAAGGAAGTACCAAGTGTGAAACCAGGTTGGTTATAGAAGGTTTCCATCTGTCCAGGTCTTAAAGCAGCAGTCAAAATGAATGACAGGCTGACATGTGAGGAGGATGAGGGGGGACAGAAGGAAAAGGCCCAGTCTCAGCGGCTCCCTGATCCCTCTGATCTAAAACAGGCTTAGATCAGACCCCTGGGCTTCTTCAGCAGGTTTTTCAAATCCTGTTTAATTCTGCTCCTCATTGTCCAGTTTAATATAAAGCCACTTTGTTTGAATCCAGCACAGTCCAATACTCCTGAAGGTTTTTATAGGACGTCACTGTCATTGATCAGTTTCTTCAGCTCACACTATAAATGTGGCTCAGTCAGTCTATGTTTTCTACTTGATTTTTTCAGCTTCAGCAAATAACCTACTTTCTATCTGCTGTGCACAGAGGACTGAACCTGGAGTTTCTGATCAACACACCTTTGGTTACTGCATCACATCTTCATCCTTCTCTTCTTCTACCTCTCACCCACTTCTTCTTCTTCTTCTTTTGTGGTGGTGGTGGTGGTGAGGCCTTTCTCTGAGCTGCTGGAGGAGAAACTGGCAGAAAACCCGGATTAGCTCATTTTCCTGTAACTGTTTTATTGTGAAAGTGTTTTTTCTTTGGAGATAAACAGTTTTTATTTTGAAATGACATTCTGGATTTTTGTTTATCCTGTTTTTTTTTTTTTTCATTCATTCTTGGGAGGGATCACGTGTCTACTCTTGTGTTGTACATATACCAGGGTCCTTTCATCTTTGATTCAAGGCCGTTTTAAAGTCTTTGTAAATAAACAGACGTAGATTCCTTGAAAGTACTTGGATTTATTTTGTGCAAGAAGTTTTCTGTAAAAAACTATTTCTCCAACCCTTCATGGCCACACATCACAATACACACGTACTAACTTGGTTGATCCACGTTAGTTACGTGTATTAAACTACTACGATGGTCCCTGAACGTTTCGGACTCACCGTGAAACAGGCAATAATAGGCTGAAACTGCTGAAACGTGATGCCTGGAAAATGCAAGTTTCCAGATATTTGGCTCAGCAAAGAAGATTAGAAAGAAAGTCTGGCCAGAGATCCAAAGGACCATCACTTGTCCAGGTCCAGAGCCTGTTGTAAACCTGTCAAAGTGGAGGGAGAAGCAGCTGGATCTACACACAAGACGGCACTTGGGGAATCGGAAGCAGGTCGTTCCATAGAAATGTTGATTGAATGTTGGCTGCCAGCTGTTTTTAGCTCTTATTGAAATGTGAGTCCTGAAGGCTGTTGAGTTGATGTGGAGACATTTGCACCAGAGGGGAGTCCAAGATGGCGTCCTGCTAACTGGACTTTGGCTGAGCTCAGCTGACAAACCTTTATCCCGGCATATATTTCATTCTTTGAAGTTATATTCACGGAAAATGATCCACATCTACCTCTGAGACTCAAACAGAAAGTCGACCGCTGATAGAAGGAGAGATATGTCGCGCATTTCGCAGCACTCGGACAAGATGGACGTCCACACCCAGCAAACATGCCCTTTTGGGGCCCCTGTGGGGCCACTGTGGGCAAAAAAAAAATGGGCCCAGTTAGGGCAGCCCTGTGTGGGCCCCGTTACTGGAGTGAAATGTGGGGCACATGCAGGCCCCACACTATCGGGCCCAGGTGGGGCCCTAATGGGCAGCGTACACCCAGCCTGTAGTGTGGGCTGCCCACAGTAAGCAGAGTGGGAACCCAGTGGGCCCCACAGTCAACCCACACCCATTAAGCTTTAGTCTAACACACCTAAAAACTAACTAAACTCTCTAAACAATTTATTAACTGCTACACATTCCGGTACTAGTCAAGTACTTTTCTATTTTGACTGGCGTGTCGTGTTGTGTCGTGTTGTGTCGTGTTGTGTGGTTCATCTGCAGACTGGCGGCAGACTAGCTGTGGTTTGGCACACCTGGGAACCGGCTAGACTTTGAACGGTTCACTGGCTGCTGCATTCCGGTGCTGGTCGGGTACCTTTCTGTTTTGACCGGTGTTTGTTGCTATTTCCTGACTTAGCGCTCGTTGGCCTACCGGTTAGCTTAGCTAGCTAGTTAGCTTAGCTAACATGGCCTCTCCCTCTCTCTCTCTCTCCTGCTCGGTGTGCCACATGTTTAGTTATTCCTCTGCCTCCTTTAGCGATAATGATACCTGTAATAAGTGTAAGGTTCTGTTAGCCTTGGAGGCTAGGATCACTGATTTGGAAGCGCGGCTCCGCACCTTCGAACAAAAGCCAGCTAGCCTAGCCCCGTTAGCTGGTGTGGAGCCACCGAGCTCAGGGTCTGTTAGCGGTCCAAGGGCAGCTCCGGAGCAGCCCGGAGAATTAGCCTGGGTGACGGTCCGAAGGAAACATACTCCTAAGCAGAAGCCCACGGCTCATCACCTGCCTGTTCACGTTTCTAATAGATTTTCCCCGCTCAGCGACACACCCGCTGAGAAACCGACTCTGATAATTGGCGATTCCATAGTCAGAAACGTGAAAATAGAGACACCAGCGACCATAGTCAAATGTTTCCTGGGGCCAGAGCGGGCGACATCGAGTCAAATCTGAAGCTGCTGGCTAAGGCTAATCGTAAATATGGGAAAATTGTTATTCACGTCGGCAGCAATGACACCCGATTACGCCAATCGGAGGTCACTAAAATTAATGTTGAGTCGGTGTGTAACTTTGCTAAATTAATGTCGGACTCCGTAGTTTTCTCTGGACCCCTCCCCAATCTGACCAGCGATGACATGTTTAGCCGCATGTCGTCGTTCCGTCACTGGCTGTCTAGGTGGTGTCCAGCAAACGATGTGGGCTTCATAGACAATTGGGCCACTTTCTGGGGAAAACCCGGTCTGATAGCGAGAGATGGCATCCATCCCACTTTGAATGGTGCAGCTCTCATCTCTAGGAATTTGGCCGAGTTTCTTAGCCGACCTAAAGCCTGACAATCCAGGGTGGGGACCGGGATGCAGAGACTCAGTCTAAAATGCTTCTCTGCAGTTTCCTTAGAGCCGCCGCCCCCCTCAAACCACATAGAGACTGTGTCTGCCCCTCGAACATATAAATCAAATAAATCAGAAGTTAACAGAAGAGGAGTTATTCATAAAAACTTAATAAAAATTAAGACCACTCCTCTTATTGAACAGAAAAACAGAACTGTCAAATGTGGATTATTAAATATTAGGTCCCTTTCTTCTAAATCTCTGTTAGTAAATGATTTGATAACTGATCACCAAATTGACCTACTTTATCTTACTGAAACCTGGTTACAGCAGGATGAATATGTCAGTCTGAATGAATCAACCCCCCTCAGTCATAAAAATTATCATGTTCCTCGAAGCACAGGTCGAGGTGGAGGAGTAGCTGCAATCTTCCACTCAAACTTATTATTAAACTTTCATCCTCAGAACAGTTATAACTCATTTGAGAGCCTCACTCTTAGTCTCTCACATACAAACTGGAAAACACAAAAACCAGTTCTACTTGTCATTGTGTACCGTCCACCTGTCCCTTACTCAGAGTTTTTAACTGAATTCCCTGACTTCCTGTCTGATTTAGTGCTTAGATCAGATAAAGTCATTATAGTGGGAGATTTTAACATTCATGTAGATATTGAAAATAACAGCCTCAGCATTGCATTTAATTCTATATTAGATTCAATTGGTTTCATTCAAAACGTTAATAAACCCACCCACTGTTTTAATCACACCCTTGATCTTGTTCTGACCTATGGCATCGAAATTGAACATCTAATAATTTTCCCCCCAAATCCTGTTTTGTCAGATCATTCTTTAATAACTTTCGAATTTAAAATGATGGATCATGCAGCGTCTGGAAGAAAATTCCACTACAGCAGATGTTTATCCGACAACGCTGTTAATAAATTTAAGAAAATGATTCCATCTTTATTTGCATCTATGCCAAGTATAAACATAGTGGAGGGCAGCTGCCTTAATCCTACTCCCTACCAAATTGATCATGTTGTTGACAGCGCTGTAACCTCACTGCGTGAAACGCTTGATTCTGTAGCCCCTCTGAAAAAGAAGTTAGTGATTCAGAGGAGACTAGCCCCATGGTATAATTTACATGTTCGTACCTTAAAGCAGGCATCACGAAGGCTGGAAAGGAAGTGGCGTTCCACAAACTTAGAGGAAATTTTTCTAGCCTGGAAAAACAGTCTACTAACATATAAAAAAGCTCTCCGTAAAGCCAGAACTGCATACTATTCATCACTAATAGAGGAAAATAAGAACAATCCCAGGTTTCTTTTCAGCACTGTAGCCAGGCTGACAAAAAGTCACAGCTCCGTTGAGCCCAGTGTTCCCTTAGCTCTCAGCAGTGATGAATTTATGAGTTTCTTTACAAATAAAATCACAACTATTAGAGATAAAATTCAGCAGATGCTTCCTATACCTGCAATAAATGAATCTTTTACTACAGTAGCTCTTGAATCATCTGTAGGACCTCAGTTATGTTTAGACTGCTTCTCTCCTATAGATCTCTCTGAATTTACATCAGTAGTTGCTTCATCGAAATCATCAACATGTCTCTTGGACCCCATCCCGACTAGACTGCTTAAAGGCACCCTGCCATTAATGAACTCATCTTTATTGGACTTGGTAAATTTATCTCTAGTATCAGGCTACGTACCACAGGCCTTTAAGACTGCAGTAATCAAACCTTTGCTCAAAAAGCCTAGTCTTGATCCAGGAGTCTTGGCTAATTATAGACCAATATCCAACCTGCCATTTATTTCTAAAATCCTAGAAAAAGCTGTTGCTAAGCAGCTATCAGAACACTTACACAGGAATGAACTATTTGAAGATTTTCAATCAGGATTTAGAGCACATCATAGTACAGAAACAGCACTGTTGAAAGTTACCAACGATCTTCTCTTAGCCTCAGATAATGGACTTGTTTCGATACTTGTCCTCCTAGACCTTAGTGCAGCATTCGACACCATTGACCACAACATCTTATTACAGAGACTGGAGCATGTGATTGGTATCAGAGGAACAGCGTTAAAGTGGTTCCAATCCTATTTATCGGACAGATTCCAGTTTGTTCATGTCCATGATGAACCTTCCACACGAACAAAAGTTAGTTATGGAGTTCCACAAGGTTCTGTGCTAGGACCTATTCTGTTCACCTTGTACATGCTTCCTTTAGGATATATCATTAGGAAGCACTCTATTAATTACCACTGCTATGCGGATGACACTCAGTTATATCTATCTATTAAACCTGTTAACACAAACCAGTTAACCAGACTTCAAGCCTGTCTAACTGACATAAAGGCCTGGATGACCAGTAACTTTTTACTTTTAAACTCGGAGAAAACAGAAGTCATTATATTTGGGCCAAAAAATCTCAGAAATAACTTTTCTAAAATTATAGCTACTCTAGATGGCATAGCCCTGGCCTCCAGCACTACTGTGAAAAACCTTGGAGTTATTTTTGACCAGGACATGTCCTTTAACTCACACATAAAACAAATTTCTAGAACTGCATTCTTTCACCTGCGCAACATTTCCAAAATTAGGAACATCCTGTCTCAAAATGATGCAGAAAAACTAGTCCATGCATTTGTTTCCTCAAGGCTAGATTACTGTAACTCATTACTATCTGGATGTCCTAATATCTTAATAAAAAGCCTCCAATTAATCCAGAATGCCGCAGCCAGAGTCCTGACAGGAACTAGCAAAAGAGATCATATTTCTCCCATATTGGCTTCTCTTCATTGGCTCCCTGTAAAATATAGAATAGAATTTAAAATCCTTCTTCTCACATACAAATCCCTTCATAATCAAGCTCCTTCATACCTTAAAGACCTCATAGTACCATATTATCCCAATAGACCACTTCGCTCTCAGAGTGCAGGCCTACTTGTGGTTCCCAGAGTTCTCAAAAGCAGAATGGGAGGCAGAGCCTTTAGCTATCAAGCTCCTCTCCTGTGGAACCAGCTCTCAGACTGGGTTCAGGAGGCAGACACTCTCTGTACTTTTAAGGCTAGACTTAAAACCTTCCTCTTTGACAAAGCATATAGTTAGGGCTGGCTTCAGGCAACCCTGAACCATCCCTTAGTTAGTTATGCTGCTATAGGCCTAGACTGCCCGAGGACCATCGGTGCACTGAGCTCCCCTACCCTAACCCCCCCCCCCCTCCCCTCCTCTCTCTTCTCTCCTCCCACCTCATGTATATTCCACCATTGAATGTCACTAACCTTGTTCTCTCTCTCTCCCCTAGTTTGTGCTCTCTCCCTCTCTCTCTCTATTCTCTCTGTACCTTCTGCAGGTGTCCCTGGTCCTGGAGCTGTTTATCGCTGATGTGCAGTTACTGGTCCCACCAACCTGCAGTGTCTATTTGTTGTTTATTGTTGCTGTTCTTTTCTCTCTGCTCTATCCACTCACCACAACCGGTCGAGGCAGATGGCCGCCCAAACTGAGCCCGGTTCTGCTGGAGGTTTTTTTTTCTTCCGTTAAAGGGAGTTTTTTCCTCTCCACTGTCGCCAGGTGCTTGCTCACAAGGGAATTGTTGGGTTTTTAGTTTTAGTTTTTGTAAAGTGCCTTGAGATGATTTGTATTGTGATTTGGCGCTATACAAATAAAATTGAATTGAATTGAATTAACCTGCAGTGGCCCCACCTGAGCCCCACATTTCACATGTGGCTGCACCATGTGCAGATTTTTTGCCCTGCATGTTTTCTGAGACCATCCTCTCATGCTCAGAGTATATCCACAGTATGCACGGACCTTACTGGTCTATGTGCAGTTGGGAAACTGTGAGCATGTCCACTCTAGCCCAGACACTTGAAAATAATCATATAATAATAGGAAATAAATGTAATGATGTGTTTCACTAGAAGTTGATCTACAGAAGATTAGGAACAGTGACAACATTAAATGAACTGCTGAAGTCTACATTTTAAAAACACAGCTCTATAAAATGTTGACATGTATGGAAAGGAAAACTAAAATAAGGAATGGATCATAGAATGCACATACTGTGTGCTGCATGCCCACAGTTACTATACAGTACTGTTGGTACAGGACAGACTGACCTAAACTGGATCCACAACATTAAAATCACTGTGTATGCAGAATTACTGCAGTTGTTGAAAGTAGTACCAGCCTAGAAAGAGTAATGTGTTTTGAATAGTTACATTTAATCAATGAAAAGTGAATATCTGAAGGAAATCAATTCTTTTCTAAAGAACAATAAAGAACACAATCAATAACAAATCTAAACATCAAATCTATCAGTCTATTTTTTTCTCTCCTCTTCTTCCACCATCTCTGTCCCTGGCATTGAGGAGCCACACCTTGATTGCAGTCTCCACTTCTGACTCTGTGGCACGGCTGCTTTTTGTAACAGCATCTAAGCAAGAAATAAGATGATGGAGATAAAAAAACCAAAGGTTGTACAAAATATAGTCGTCACAGGGGCACAAGGGTTATGGGATGAAAGAGAAGATGACATCCAACTAAATTATAATGTTCCTACTGTTGATTGCAACTGCTGTCATTCTCTTATTTAGCTCCAACTCAATGTGCAATATCATGGTCTTGAATTTGTCTCCACTTGGAAAACTGCGTAGTTCCACTCTATACATTTGAATCTATACGTCCATAAACATCATATAAACATAGCAGCTAGTTCTGCCATATAATATGTTCCACATGTCCAGGCAATATGTAGTTGGCTGTACATGTGGCTGTGGAAGATTCAGCCCTGATTAGTTTATTAACAGGAGTGCATTGCAGGATGGTCATTGGTGTTTGCTGTGGCCATGAATGAGGTGAGTAGGATCACTACATCTTCCTGTTACCACCTGAAAAACATTGCTAGAATAAAAGGTTTTCTGTCTAAACAAGATGCAGAAAAACTTGTTCATGCATTTATCTTCAGTAGCTCAGATTATTGGAATGGCTGTTTACAGGTCTTAGCAAAAAGTCAATCAGGCAGCTGCAGCTAGTCCAGAATGCTGCTGCCAGAGTCCTTCCAAACACCAGGAAACTGGACCATATCACACCAGTTCTCAGACCACTACACTGGCTTCCCGTTAGTCAAAGGATAGATTTTAAAATCTTATTGCTAGTTTATAAAGCACTAAATGGTTGTGGACCAAAATATATCCAAGATGTATTAGTTCCCTATGAGGTTTCCAGACCCCTCAGGTCATCTGGGACAGGTCTACTGTGTGTTCCCAGAACCAGAACCAAACAAAGTGAAGCAGCATTCAGTCACTATGCTCCTCACCTGTGGAACAAACTTCCTGAACACCTGAGGTCTGCTCCAACTGTCAGCTCATTCAAACCAGGACTGAAAACCCTGTTGTTTCCTGCTGCCTTCAAATAATTGTTCCTCCTTGTTTCCTTAATGTGCTTTGACATCTTATTTGAATTGACTTTATTTGATCTAAATGTATTTGATGTTAAATGTCTTTGTTTTCAGATGCTCTTTTCCAGACTTTTAATGGAACTATCTGCCTTGTAAAGCACTTTGAGTTGCGTAGTGTATGAATGGTGCTATACTAATACATTTGCCTTGCCCAGGAAGCAAAGACAGAAATGTAGGTGGCTTTGATCATGATCATCATACTAAACATAAAAATGTGAACACTGCAGACTTCATTTACATTGAAAAGGGAATTGTAGTTAGTCTGATTCTCATGTTCACTTCACCTGGTTCCTAAACCTTTTGTAAGGGATTATCAGGCACCATCCAGGGACCAAAGTCCCATCGGGGACGACGTCAGCACGACACAGTTAATTGTAGTTTAGCTGAGCTACTGGCTGAGCCACATTATCACAAGTTCAGTGCATGAATGACAAGTGAGGAACTACCTGCTCTTTGTGTCCTGACTATGCAGCTTTACCAACTGGGCTACCTGTTGGGAAATGACGTTCGCTTCAATGTGCTTATTTTCTTCTACAGCTCAGTATTGATATGAATGAAATAATTGATATGAGCTGATATGAATGAAGTATCTGTCTATCTATCTATCTATGGCCTTAAGGCATTTATACCTATTACAATTGGAATGTGTATATTGTAATACGTATAAAATGTGCTGATTCTTCTATTGTGATCAGATGAATTAGAGAAAATGTGACAAAGGTGCTGGTTGGCTAAAGTTTTCAAGATATTCCATGATAAAGACTTATAATTATTATTATATACACAGGCCAGTATATTCAGCTACAACGGAGGGGGGTGTCTGATGATCATGATGCCTCCTAACTTCTCAACAAATTAGGGCAGAACCATGAAAATGGTCCCACATGACAGTTTATAAATGTATTTTCACTTTGGTTCTAAAGATTATTCCCTAACTGTAATCTGTGATTATCACATGTCCAGGTTCTGGTGGTGATTTTGGTAAATAACTGGTCCGGGTGTGGGTGTGGTTATCCACTTTGTTTTAAGGCTGGAGTTCTCAGACAGCGAGGACACAGCAACAGTTGTTATGTGGAAGCTTGTAAATGTGTGATGGACAGTACAAGATAATACACAGTTACTATTGGACATGCTGTACTTTGTCATCACTGGTTATTACTGTCAGTTTGTCTGGTTACTAGAGGTTGATGACATAGGAGAGGATATGCTGAAGAATTCTGTGCACACAGACAGTGAAGACATTCAGCTTTAATCCAAGGGGCTTGACAAAAGTGCAAATGATGGGACAAAGTAACACATGGATGAAAATCCTTTGCAGAACATGACTGCTTGAAGTCTGAAACCCATGGACATGACTAAATGCAGTTTCCTCCTATGAGATGCTCTGCCAGGCCTTTAGTGCAGCTGCCTTCATCCACTGCTTGTTTGTGGGTTAGTGTTATTTACTAAGGTGACTATAATAACCCACACCAAGAGTGACCAGACTGAGCATCTCCTCTACAGTGCATGACCCTGTGGATAGTTAGATCTGGTTAACTAGCTAGGCCAGTCTGTATTTGTGAAAACAACTATCTTGATTTTAGTTTCTATTATAATCAGAAGCACAGAACTCGTATATTTGAATGGAATAAAAATATGGAATTAGGCCTTTAAAATGAAATCCAATCTTTTGTTATATCCCTGTCAGACCTTCTTGCACATGATCATCACATACTGTACCTATGACTGCCCTGCAGACCAGCATGTCACCAAAGGCCAACTTCTGGCCAGAGCCCCTCCAGCACAACTGTTGGGCCAATGGTGTGGTTACCATTCGGACCGTGACCCGCCTTGTGGTCCATGTTGGGTTGGAACCTCCGGTCGCTGACAGATACTTTACCTAAATTGTGGTTCTAAAAATAAGTCCATGATTCATAAAGTGTGTTTTTTGAAAAAGTCCAATGTGCCACATCCTTGTAGCAGCCTGCTCTTTAAGCCTTGCACCACCTGGATGTGGCCCAGGCTGCTCAAAGGTAGATGTTTGCCTTCTGGTGAGATGGCAGCTGTAGAGTTCCGGTCGGTGAGGGTCATAAGCAGCTGCTTAATTACAGACACTTGTTCTTTGAGATGTTCCAGCTGAGAGATGATATGTCTTTCTGTTGCTGTCAGTGCAGAGCATTACAATACATCTTACAGTCTTATTTCACATGACATATCTTTATTTTATTGACATTACTTTGTAGAAACCTGTTTCCACTTTAACATTAAAGAGATTTCTTTGGTCAAACAAACCAAATTATATTGACAATGGCTGATTTATAAAATATCAAAGGGTAAAATATAAAAGGGGCTGAATCATTTATAGGCTCTGTATATTACAGTGGGAACACATCAACTCATTTTGCTTCATTTGTGCAACTTCATTGCTTTTTACAACACTTACAACTAATTACTGGCCTTGCAGACAAGGTGGGTGCTGAGGAAGAGGCTGGTGGACTTGGTGGGTTTGTCTGAGTTGGTGACATGGGTGGGTCTAGCAGAGCTGGTGGGGCCTGTGGAGTCGGTGGGATCGGTGGAGAGGGTCTATGCGGAGTTCTAATGTCCTCCTCGTCAGTAGACTGCTGGTATTCTTGATACCGAGAGTTAGGTCTGGTAGGTATAAAATCACAGTGATGAATTATTTTGAATATATTTGTATGTGTGCATGGAATTGCTAGAGTAGCCTGAAGAATCTGGAAAAACAGGCTTTTAAGTACACATTCCATATATATATATATATATATATATATATATGTACTGTGATATTTATGTATTTAACAGGTTTATTTAACATTTATATAAACACTATTTACATCACTGATGATATGAGGTGAGGGAGACTTTGTTAATCCCTGAAGGGAAATTCAGGAATCACTACAATGCTCACTACGCTAACATAGTTATTGCACTCATTGGAAGAAAAGATTTTAGGACCTAGTGTTTAAAGATGTGTTTTCATCATATTTGTGCTTTTGTGTGTCGGAGCTTATTCAAATAATAATCAGTGTGAAGAAACCAAACTCACCGTCTTAGTGGATGAAACCGTCCCATCATGCTCTCACTGTCTGAGCTCAGATGAGCGGTTGTCTCTGCCTTCTTTGCCTTTTTTCTGTCTTTCTCATAATCCACTGTAAATGAAGAAAGACACATGTCCACTCTCTGTTTTCATTAAAGCTTTTTGACACCATTTCTTTCTGCCACATGTGGGATTTGGAAAATGTCTTTGTTTCTGCTCCGACAGCAGCAAGAAAAAAGTCAGAATAAAACACTGAATTGTTGTGAAAACACAATTCAAGCATTTACTGTAAAGGCTGGAAAAAGTCTGTGAGCCCTTCAGCCCTGACTATGACATTAACAAAAGAGTCAAGAAACGAGTCAGTAAAACTCCACTAGGAACCAGATTGGAGGTGAGAGTTGGTCAGACGTTGCCTCTTGGCCTGGGCAGTCATCATTAAGGATAAGATGAGTTTTCATTATCACAGGTATCTGACAGAAAAAGGTCAGATTGCTGTCCAGATGATGGTCAGTAGTTAGCGATGCAGCAGAATAAGGACATTAAACATCAGAGTGAATGTGGGACTCAATTCCTTCAGACAATGAAAACCCGGGTGTTGAAGTGGGCCAGTCAGAACCAGAAACTGAGCTTATAGCTGCCTAATGATGCCGTTCATTACTTTTATTGTCAATTTAATGCAGAGAACCAGGTGATTCCAAAGGGTCCACGTCAACTGGTCCTAAAGGTGGGCTCTAGTTATTTTATAGCATTGCCATTGACAATAGGAGATTGTGATTTTCCATATGGTTGGAAAGTGTGGATTCAATCTGAGTAACTTAATAAGTTTTGACACCTGTTATAACAGGGCACCTGTTTACCATATATAGGTATTAGACTGTAGACAAACACAGTATTAACTGCAATGGACATGGCAGAAGGACTAATCATGGTGCTAGGGGGAAGAACTCCAATTATATGCCAGCTTCATACATGTTTGTGTGCCAGAGCTGGCTCCACTTATGGGTTTTGGAAATGGGACATGCCATTTTAAACTGATGACAGAATTTCCATGGACAAGATCTGTAGCCTTGGCAGCCAAAAATTCAGCAGTGTGATGTAGTTTGAAGATCGGTGGATTTCATGGATTGGCCTTGCCCGCTAGAGGGCGGGGCCTAGTGAAACCAGAAGACGCAGAGCCACACCGAGCGTCTGACGACGATGACGGTCTGGAGATGACACGTCACTGATGTTTTAAATTCTGGCGTATGTGAATTCATAGATCGGTTCCATCAGATGGACGGACATCAAAACGTTTGCAGCTTGAACTGGCCTTTATGCTACAACCAGCTGACACAGGTAAGCTGGATCCCCTCCCTAAATAAATGTGATGTCTGCTTTAGGCGTCTGACATATTCACATTTACATCAACTCAAACATCCTGGTGTCAAAGGGAAACAGTTGATGCAAAGTGGTCAGCCTCACTGGATCAGTCCTGACCCGACCCCCCTCACTGGATCAGTCCTGTCCTGTCCTCTGCTGTAGCACTGTGGTGATGAAGTGTCACCTTGTATTTCTCACAGCTGACAGGATCCACTAGAGGGCAGCAAAGACCAGAATATGACTGAGCCTGACTGATGTGAACACTAATATCCTGCTGATATTTCCTGTGTGGTACCAAAAGGGCCCGTTCTTATTCATCACATGGCTCCTGCTCCTTCACCTACATTGACTTTATGCACATGATGTTCTAGTTTGTTCCCTTTTCCAAACTGTGGATTTGGGAAATGAACAGCACAAATGGTGAACTAGAAAAATGTCTCAATTGTGTCAATGGAATCGATTCTTCTTCAGTCTCAGTAAATTGAAGTGTGTAATATTTCCTGTCAATCTAATGATTGTCTTTACTTTAGGAATAATCCACTTTCTCAGACGTCATCAGGAAAAAGTCTGATGCCAAACTAAGATGAAATATCATGGAAACTGGAATAACATCATCAACCAAATCAACAGGTTGGTTCAACAAATTGTTTCCTAACTTCCAAGGATGTTTCCAGAAAAGATTAGTGAGAGTTGCTCTAAGTAGATGAACTGAACACTCAGCTCCTTTATTTTCTAAACTAAATATTGGGATCATTTTTGATCTTCATGTATATTTCACATGTAGTTTATCTCCAAATGTCTGAATCAGCCTGATTTGGTGTCTCAGACTTTCCAATGATTGTTTCCAGTTGAATTATTCAATACACACATAAACCAGTGCAGTGAAGTAGCTACAATAAAGAATCATTGGAGATTTTTCAATCTGATCTGACTGGACAAGTTTGCAACAACATAATAATCTTTGACATTTATTCATGTCTCATGTTGTTTCTTTGGATCGGTTGGATTTTGAAATTCCTTCTGTTGAGACGTGATGATCAAACCTTTGGAGTTTTTGATCTTCGCTGTACAAATCTTTTTCTATTCTTGTGTCTTTTAAACCTTCATATGATCCATTTATTGTCCAAACAAATCAATACAAATGCAAATATTTCCTAGAACGACATTATTTAGTGTTTGTTCCAGCTCCAGTGCAGACACCTGGGACTTGAATCTTGTTTCTCTATATTTCAGATCTACTCATTCTAATATGTGAGTCTGAAGATGGAGCATGTCTGCATGTTAAATCTGAACATTTGGAATGAGCTGATAGTGAACAGAGTCCTAACTCTCCCTGTGATTCAAATGAAACACATGGCTCTCTCCAATGAGCCTCCTCCATTATTATTAGCTGTTAGCTACAGGAAATGATGCTGCAGCTTTAATCTCACTTCACAGAAACTCTGTGCTGTGAAAATGCTGCAGAAACATGTCATTGATGGTCTCATCTACTTTTCCAGTGGGAATTAGTGGTTGACCTTCAGTCAAAGATCTCTGTTAGCTTCATGACATGAGGTGCACATGGACCTGCCCCCTTTCATCACCTGTTTTTAGACCAGTAGAGTTGAAATCTTGGTAGAACTCAGAGCTGCACAGGTTTTGGCATCTGGCTGTGAATATCCATCCATAAGAAACATGTTGTGTGTCAATCAGCTGGGGACACAAACTGACATTGATTTGATTCAGCGTCTTAACGGTGAGATGGTGTTTAAGGCCCCACAGGAAGTCCTGACATGAGTCCGATCGGATCTCTGGAATCCTTTAAAGTCCAGAGACCAGATTGAATCGGTGCTGCCTGGAGGTTTATCCATGTCCACACAAACTCATGGTCCTCCATGAAAACAGACACATGCAACATGTCTTTGGTCTCATTATGATGCTGACGCTGAGAGAAAGAAAAAAGGATTTCTACATGAGCCTTTGAATCCAACGATCATCCTTCACTGCTGTTTAATGCACAGTGGTCTCTGCATTTGAAGCATCAGCAGCACGACATGTTTTCTGTGAAATATCTGAGAGCTTTTCTTTTCTGGGCTAAATCCTTCTCCAGGTGTTTTTCTGCCTGTTGAGAAGTTGTTGACATGTCCCAGCTGATGTTCAGACAACAAACTGATGTTGTGTTAACACTGAGCTACAGGACTGGAATAGGCTGCTGAGGAGGAACCAGCTGTTGGTCCCAACAGGTGGATCAGTTGTTTGTCTTTGCTTTTCCAGCCGATGCAAATTGTCGACTGACTGAGGGGGAGAAATAAACAGAAATAAAAACAGGAGAGTAGGAACCACATCATGTGATAAGGAACCAAAGCTAATACACCACTTCTTTCTCTCTCTGTGTCCTTTCAAAGTAAAACGTCCATCTGGCTGTGCACTATATCCAATATGAGTTTGTATTAGTGTAGAATGTGAATGCATTGACTTCTGAATATCCTGTAATCTGAATATGTCTCTATGCGTCTTAATCTACAGAATGTATTTACCGTAGGAATCTGTTGAGGACAAAATGCCATTTAGTTCTCTGAGAGTGAACTTCTGGCAAGGCAAGTTTATTTATATAGCACAATTCATACACAGAGTAATTCAAAGTGCTTTACAGAAATAAAAGACAGGTTAAAATACATAAACAAGAATAAAAAATAAAAAGGCATGCCACCACTTTGTCACCATATTTGCCCCTTATGATACCGACTATCGGACCACGCTGACCCATATTTGTGGGTCCCCTACTTTCAGTTTGTCCCATCCCTGATGGACTAAAAGTACCTCAACACAGACTATCTGTGGAGACGATCCTGAGTCCCGGACTCTTACGTCTAGGATCGAGTAGACTACAGCTGGAGGTTCCAAACCCCTTATTTAAGTCTACAGCTGTTTAGACCCGTATTCTAAGGATAACAATAAAGCGCCAGGGTTCCTAACCCCTGAGTCCCTGATCCAATTGGCTTTAGATCGAAGGTTCCCAACCTAATCAACTTAGAGTACTACCCGTGAGTCCGATTGTCTCCCCCAACTGGACAAAAGTAATGACAAGACAGTTTTAAAAACGAAAAAAATAATAATAATAATAAAAAGTTAAAAATTAATATTAAAGGAAACTGAGTGCAGATAGATCGGTTTGGATAAAACACTGTCAGGTCTAGTCTGGTCATATGTCATATGCCACACTAAAAAGAAAGGTTTTTAGCTTGGACTTAAACATTGCCAGAGATGAGGCTTGTCTAACATCATCAGGAAGACTATTCCAGGTTTTAGCTGCATAGAACTGAAACGCTGCTTCTCCCTGTTTAGTCCTGACTCTGGGCACGAGCAGAAGGCCTGTCCCTGATGTTCTCAGAGTTCGAGATGGTTCATATGGCACCAACATGTCAGAGATGTAATGTGGTGCTGAGCCATGAAGAGACTTATACACAAGCAGTGCTGTTTTAAAGTCTATTCTCTGAGAGACAGGAAGCCAGTGCAGAGATCTGAGAACAGGAGTAATGTGGTTGTACTTCCTGGTTCTTGTCAGGACCCGAGCAGCAGAGTTCTGAATGTACTGCAGCTGCCTTACAGCTCGTTTTGAGAGCCCCGTGAACAGGCCGTTACAGTAATCTAACCTGCTAGAGATGAAAGCATGGATGAGTCTTTCCAAGTCTGGTTTAGACATGATCCCTTTGATTCTGGCAATGTTTTTGAGATGGTAAAATGCTGACGATGTTATCGATTTAATGTGGCTGTTAAAATTCATGTCTGAGTCCATGATTACCCCTAGATTTCTAACTTGATTTTTAAATTTTAGAGAAAGAGGCTCGAGGTGACTGCTGACACTTTCTCTTTGTTTCTGAGGCCCAAAGAGGATTATTTCAGTCTTGTCACTGTTTATTTGGAGAGAGTTGTTTTGCATCCATAGAGTGATCTGTTCAATACAGCTGCACAGTGAGTCGATTGGTCCATGTTCACCAGCTGTGAGTGAAATGTAAATCTGAGTGTCATCTGCATAGTTATGGTAGGACACATTATTGCTGCGTATTAACTGGCCTAAAGGAAACATGTAAAGATTGAACAAAAGGGCTCCCAAGATGGACCCTTGGGGGACCCCACATGTCAACACCATTTGGTCTGAGACAGTTACCAACTTCAATGAAATACTTCCTGTCTTCAAGATAGGACTTAAACCATTTAAGGGCAGTACCAGAGATGCCTATCCAGTCCTCTAACCTTTGTACCAGGATCGCATGGTCCACTGTGTCAGAAGCAGCACTTAGATCCAGCAGTACTAAGAGAGAGACTCTGCCAGCATCAGTGTTCAGACGAATGTCATTTGTCACCTTGATGAGGGCAGTTTCAGTGCTGTGATGGGGCCTAAATCCTGACTGAAAATCATCAAAGCAGTTGTTTAGCATGAGAAAGTCAGTAAGTTGTTGGTAAACAGCTTTTTCAATGATTTTGTACGGTGGCCGAGAAGGGCAAACGCGCTGCAAAACAAAAACGCTGCAAAAGAGAAACGCTGCAAAACAGAAACGCTGCAAAAGAGAAACGCTGCAAAACAGAAACGCTGCAAAAGAGAAACGCTGCAAAAGAGAAACGCTGCAAAACAGAAACGCTGCAAAACAGAAACGCTGCAAAACAAAAACGCTGCAAAACAAAAACGCTGCAAAAGAAAAACGCTGCAAAACAGAAACGCTGCAAAAGAGAAACGCTGCAAAACAAAAACGCTGCAAGAGAGAAACGCTGCAAAAGAGAAACGCTGCAAAACAAAAACGCTGCAAGAGAGAAACGCTGCAAAACAGAAACGCTGCAAAAGAGAGAACACAACGGAAGTGCGCCAGGCCGATAGGGGGACCCCGAACTGAGGGGTGCAATGAACAAAGAACTTTTACAGAGGCGAGAGAGACACATGTAGTGACATAAGCCACGTCTCATTTTGGAGGCTGCGTAATGACGCAGGTTATAGTGTTGAATTGCTTGGTATCGGATCGATACCAAATTCTGTGGTATCGCCCATCAGTAACGCTAACTCCCCTCACCGAACAGCTCTCTCTCACCCTCCCTCTCTTCCCTCCACACACACTTCTTCCCTCCTCCCTGACCCATCTCCCTGTAGCTCACCCTACCGACTCCCCAAAGAACACCCTGAACAAGACAACAACCTATAGTCATTACAGCACCTTCAGATCTCCCACCCTGCAACACCCCCCCCCCCCCCCCCCCCCCCCCCCCGCCACGTCTCCCGACGTTGTATGACATTTTGATCAAGTAAACAAATGTAACAGAACATTGTTAGCACATATTAGCACATGAGAACAATCATCAGAGGTCGCTCCTTCAATTCTTTTGCAATTCAACACTATAACCTGCGTCATTACGCAGCCTCCGAAATGAGACGTGGCTTATGTCACTACATGTGTCTCTCTCGCCTCTGTAAAAGTTCTTTGTTCATTGCACCCCTCAGTTCGGGGTCCCCCTATCGGCCTGGCGCACTTCCGTTGTGTTCTCTCTTTTGCAGCGTTTCTGTTTTGCAGCGTTTCTCTTTTGCAGCGTTTTTGTTTTGCAGCGTTTCTCTTTTGCAGCGTTTTTGTTTTGCAGCGTTTCTGTTTTGCAGCGTTTCTCTTTTGCAGCGTTTCTGTTTTGCAGCGTTTCTCTTTTGCAGCGTTTTTGTTTTGCAGCGTTTCTCTTTTGCAGCGTTTCTGTTTTGCAGCGTTTCTCTTTTGCAGCGTTTCTGTTTTGCAGCGCGTTTGCCCTTGTCGGCCACCGTAATTTTGCCTAAAAACGGCAGGTTTGATATGGGCCGGTAGTTGTTCAGTACCATGGCATCAAGACTGCTCTTCTTCAGGAGAGGCTTGACCTTGAGAGGTCTCTTCAACTGTTATGTCATTTACTGGTGTAAAGTGTTTCAGTTCTACCAAGTGTTTCCTGGATGGCTGCAGAGTTGGTATCTGCCTTGTGCAATTTATTGTTTGCTTAATACCCTGAATCTTGTCATTAAAAAATAATGCAAATTCATGACATTTAGATGTTGAAATCAGTTCCAGTGGCAATGGAGATGGAGGGTTTGTTAACCTACTCACTGTAGCAAACAGGACACATGAGTTGTTACTACTGTTGTTGATGATTTCAGAAAAACACATTTCTCTCGTTCTACGTAGGGTTTCATGGAACACACACAGGATCTGCTTATAAATGTCATAATGAACCTGGAGCTTTGATTTACGCCATCTTAGTTCGGCCTTCCGGCACTCCCTTTTCTGTGCCCTGACCGAGTCATCATTTCTCCACGGTGGTTTTTGCCTGCACCTGATTAATTTATCCTTAACAGGAGCAATCACATCTATGACATTTAGAACACTTGAAGTATATGAAGTCAACAAATCTTCAACATGAGAGAAAGTGGTATTTTCAAACCTAATCATCTCCATGAACAGTTTCCTGGTGTTATCATTTATGTCTTTTCTGAACAAGTGTAGGTCCAGTTGCATCTTTGGGAATTATGGACAAATCAAAAAAGACACAAAAATGATCAGACAAAGCAACATCAATCACAGTGATATTAGAAGCGTTAACACCCTTAGTAATGACAAGGTCCAGAGTGTGACCTCTGGTATGGGTCGGCTCCCTAACGTGCTGACTAAGGCCATACGTTTCAAGGACGGCAGAGAGTTCTTTAGCATATCTGTCACAGACCTTATCCATGTGAACATTAAAATCACCTGTAATAACCAAACAGTCAAACTCTGTGTGTCACGATTTTGTTACGGAGGAGACTTCATCTACAAATGACGCCAAAGGACTGAAAGGAAAAGGCTTTATTTCTCATAGGCAAATTAATACAAAACAGTTAATGGTAGAATGTCCGTGAAGGGCTATTTCAGAACATGAGGGCAACATCCGGCAACATACAGATCAGGAGCCTTCTTCCTCCGACGTATCTGCGCGCGGGATCTCCGTTGCTAACTAAACATGTCTATTAAGCCGACTCCTGTCGGAAGTAAAGGGACAATGAGCTCCCTGCTCCGTGGAACAAACTACCAGACCGTGTGAAAGTAACAGGAGAACACAGGGCACAACAAAAGGTACTTCCCTGGTCTCCAGTCGAGCCTATGAGGTGAGTGATGTCGTCGAAAAGAGAGTCTTAGACGTTCACCGACGACTAATAAGCCTCACGTACTCTCCCCGATGCGTGTTTGAGAAATGACGAGCCGTGGGTAACGCTGGAGGTTGCTAAACAGACAACCCGGCAGCTGCCCATGGCGCCGCCAGGTGTCTAAGAACCCCTGTATAACCAACGAGGCGCAGGTGAAAACAATAACTAATCAAGGGAACTAAAAAGAAACCCAAGACAACAAAAACCAGTTCCCGTCATGATCCTCCAAAATAAAAGCAAACGGAAGTCCCGACTGTGGATCATGACAGTACCCCCCCCTAAAAAGGCTGGCTCCTGACGGCCTACAACAAAAAAAACACAACCCCTCAAAAACCCACGAACAGGGCGGGCGGTGGGTGGCCTCAGGAGGAGGGCGCCAGAGGGTGGGTGGGCGGGCAAAACAAACAGACCCAGGTTGAAAGTGCAATGGCGGGTGGCCACTTCGGTGGCGTGGGTCCAGGACCACGCTGGCGGACGACCTCTCCGACGGGCGTGAGTCCGGGACAGCTCTGGCGGACGGCCTCTCCGGCTGGCGTGGATCCGGGACCACGCTGGCGGACGGCCTCTCCGACGGGCGTGAGTCCGGGACAGCTCTGACGGACGGCCTCTCCGGCTGGTCTGGACCCGGAACCGCTCTGGCGGACGACCTCTCCGGCTGGTCTGGACCCAGGACCGCTCTGGTGGACGACCTCTCCGGCTAGTCTGGACCCAGGACCGCTCTGGCGGACGACCTCTCCGTCTGGCATGAATCCGTGACCGCTCTGGCGGACGGCCTCTCCGGCTGGTCTGGACCCGAAACCGCTCTGAAAGGTCACTCCTTCGGCCAACAGGTCTCCTGGATCGCCTTAGGAGAGCAGGTCCAGGCGTTGACCCATGGGTCGACACTGGTTCTGGTAGCTGCGGCGGCCGCGGCTCAGCACCCCCAAAGAGCTGCTGCGGCTCAGGATACTCGGGTAGCTGCGGCGGCGGCGGCTCAGGACACACAGGATACTCAGCTAGCTGCGGCGGTACCTCAGGAGAGTCAGAGGGTTCTGGCTCCGGCTCGGGCTGCTGAGGAAGCTCTGGCTCCAAACCCGGCAGCTGTGGAGACCCCGGCTCCGGCAGCTGTGGAGTCCCCGGCTCCGGCAGCTGCGGAGTCCCCGGCTCCGGCTCTGGCTGCTGCGGCGGCTCGGGGGCCTCTGGTGACGGCTGCTGCTGCGGCGGCGGCTCGGGAACCTCTGGTGACGGCTGCTGCTGCGGCGGCGGCTCGGGAACCTCTAGTGACGGCTGCTGCTGCGGCGGAGACTCTGGCTCTGAACCCGGCTGCTGAGGAGACTCTGGCTCCGAACCCGGCTGCTGAGGAGACTCTGGCTCTAGCTCCTGCTCTGGCTGAAGAGGAGGTACTGGTACAGGCTCCGACTCTGACTGCTGTGGAGACACGGGCTCTGGCTCTGGCTGCAGAGGCTCAGGATACCCAGGATACTCCTGAGGCTGAGGCGGATCTGGACATGGCAAGGGCTGTGGTCGCTCCGGTGGTTCGGGCCCTTCTGGCAGCTCTGGCCATCTTGGTGGCTCTGGGAGTTCTGGCGACTGAAGGAAGTCGGACAACCCTGGGAACTCTGGAAGATCCGGACACCATAGGAACTGCGGAGGTCCTGACAGTTGTGAGCATTCTGGTGGCTCCGGTGGTTCAGGCCCCTCTGGTGGTTCTGGCCATTCTGTGGGCTCAGAAGGTTCCGGCCACTCCGGTGCTGGTAGCTGGACCTTGTAGTGGGCGTCTCGCTCACGACGCCGAGGGGAGGGAACCGGCCGGACAGGATTGGGTTGAACCTCGGCACGGTCGCCTACACTGCGACGCCGCGGGACTGGAAGCTGCAACCGGCGAGGCGGCACTGGAGGCTGCTGATCAGGACGCTTTGGCAGCATCTGCGGTGACGAGGGTCTGGGACGGAGCTCCAGCGGTGACGGCTTCATTGGCACACTGGGGCTGGACAAACAGGTGGAGACCTCAGTGGGGATGAAGACGCCGTCGTGCACAGGATCCGGGGTCCAGGGCAGGACAGGTTTGGGCGACGTTTTAGCCTGACGTCGGTTCCGCTTCTTCCTGGAGATCCCAGGTGGTGAGGCGACCCGCCCAAGAGCCGAGGGTTGCGACGCCGGGGACTCACTCCTTCGAGGCAAACCCCCCCGCTTGATTGCCAGGCGGGTTCCGAGAAAAGGGTCTCGATGGGGGCTCCCGACAGGGTCATCCTCATCGAAAAACTCCCAATCCTCCTCCTCCTCGCAGGTCTCCCACTCCGAACCCCAGGAGGTGGGTTCAGAGACGATGGTGTCCCGGAAAACAGGTGAGATTGTGGATGCTGAAGACTGTAGCGCCGAAAGCTGTGGCTGGTGTCTTGCGGGCTGTCCCAGGGTCTGCTGCCTGGAACGGCGGTGATTTCGACGTCTGGGAGTGGAGTGTGACGCTGGGGGGTTCCACGGGCCAATGGCCGGTTCATCCCAGACGTCATCACAGGAGTAGTCGCTGTCCAACGGGTCGTCCCAAAATGACCCCGGAGAGTAACCTCGGACGGGGTAATGCACAGGGGAGGCCCCGCTAACTGGGTCGTCGAGGATTACGCCCCCAAAGCTGTAAATGGGAACGGCTGTGGCAAACTCATCCTCCGTATCCTCTTCGTAGTCTAGGGGGTCGTCCAGAATAGCCCCCCTGGAGTACCATGGGTCGTGTTTCTTGGCCTGGTTACTGAACCACGTGAGGGGGTGAATTTGATCTGAGGCTTGGTGTGAGGGATCCGACCAAACTGGGGAGATGGTTTGAGACCGAGTGAATAACCCCCCCATCCTTAAACACCTCACTTCTGGTGCGGGAGGGGAGCATGGTTGAGGCAGGGGAAGAGCTTTGGATCCGGTTCTTCGGTTCCGTCGGGAAGGCATGATGAATACTGGTGCAGAAAGTCCTTTGGTGGGTGAGGCTAGCAGATGAAGTCTGGTCCGTCTGCGTGGCCGGGTTGTTCTGTCACGATTTTGTTACGGAGGAGACTTCATCTACAAATGACGCCAAAGGACTGAAAGGAAAAGGCTTTATTTCTCATAGGCAAATTAATACAAAACAGTGAATGGTAGAATGTCCGTGGAGGGCTATTTCAGAACATGAGGGCAACATCCGGCAACATACAGATCAGGAGCCTTCTTCCTCCGACGTATCTGCGCGCGGGATCTCCGTTGCTAACTAAACATGTCTATTAAGCCGACTCCTGTCGGAAGTAAAGGGACAATGAGCTCCCTGCTCCGTGGAACAAACTACCAGACCGTGTGAAAGTAACAGGAGAACACAGGGCACAACAAAAGGTACTTCCCTGGTCTCCAGTCGAGCCTATGAGGTGAGTGATGTCGTCGAAAAGAGAGTCTTAGACGTTCACCGACGACTAATAAGCCTCACGTACTCTCCCCGATGCGTGTTTGAGAAATGACGAGCCGTGGGTAACGCTGGAGGTTGCTAAACAGACAACCCGGCAGCTGCCCATGGCGCCGCCAGGTGTCTAAGAACCCCTGTATAACCAACGAGGCGCAGGTGAAAACAATAACTAATCAAGGGAACTAAAAAGAAACCCAAGACAACAAAAACCAGTTCCCGTCATGATCCTCCAAAATAAAAGCAAACGGAAGTCCCGACTGCGGATCATGACACTGTGAAGACGACTGAAAGCATCTCAGTCAATTCATCAATAAAATTTTGACAGCATTGGGGAGGTTTGTAGAGGATAATAAAAAGTATAGAGGGAGATAATTTCTGCTCCATTTTAAAAGATACATACTCAAAAAGAACTCCCCAAATGACAGCCTGTGGGTAACCATATTATCCCTAAAAAAGGCACAAATGCCACCACCCTTTTTGTTTTCTCGTGTTTCTGATAGAAATGTAAAATTAGGTGGGGTGGATTCAATAAGAACTGCATTTGCTGTCCTGCTATCTAACCATGTTTCTGTTAAAAACATAAAATCGAGATCATAAGAGGAGATAAAATTATTGATTAAACATGATTTGTTACATAGAGATCTGACATTGAGCACTGCAACTTTCAAATTAGTTTGAGTAGGACCTGAGATTATCTGTCTGCAAGGGATATGAATTAGATTTCTCTGATTGGACAGTCTAACTGTCACTCTGCGTGTTTTGACTGGAGCTATAGCACTAGGGGAGAGTGTTCTCTCCCTGGGCCTCAGGTCAATAAGTGGTTTATTATGGCTGTAAGTCCTAGAACAGCAGAGGCCCTGGGTGTCCTAGTTACTGATAGCAGCATTGATGCTAGTCAGGATCTTTGGTCCGGGAGCAGGTGCGGGGGGTCTGACAGGGGTGCTCTGAGGAAAGACAGGTGTTTGCTGGGGGATGAGTTGACTGGCGTTGATGATAATACCCGTGACCTTGCCAGGTTAGGGGTCAGAGGCACCATTTTAATTCCTGATTTCGCCAAGGTTTCCAAATGATTTGGAAATCCCATTGGTGAAGCCGGGGATGGGATGGTCAGTGATGAGTCTGCAGAGGATGCAGATGCAGCTGGGGGGGCCCAGGGCAGTGGAGGGGGCACCATTGAAGGTGCTGTTGAGGGGGGATCCTTGGCTGATGAGGGGTCCGTTGCTGGTGTGGTGTGAGTGTTTACTTCACTCCTCTCTTCTCTCAGAGGAGCCTTTGGCTGTTCACCCTGCGCACCCTGTCGGCTTTTTTTATTTAAAAAAAGCACAACGTTTTGTTTTTATTATGATAGTATACAACTAAAAGTAGACCCTTTACAGATTTGAATGATATACTTCTTTTATCTGTACGATCAGAATTGACGGAGTAATTTAAGTTTGTTTCGGCCTTATCAGAAAAAGATGCGTCAAAACGCACCGGCGTGTGTCGACCCCAGAGGGTTAAAGTAATACATAGTAAAACTTACCCCTCCCACACAGGTCATTTATTACACAAATAAAATGCATATAGATGTAAAGTTTTACTTAAGAAACCGAGCTCCTTACCCTATCTCTAAGGGAGCACCTGGCCAACCTGTGGAGGAAGCTCATTTCAGCCGCTTGTATCCGCGATCTTGTCGTTTCGGTCATGACCCAGAGCTCATGACCATAGGTGAGAGTAGGATGTAGATTGACCGGTAAATCGAGAGTCCTTGTTTCCCTGTGGTCTGGTGAGTCCCCCAATGTGTGCGTGACCAACACCCTCATGCTTTGTTCCTTGTGTCCATGTTCTTGTTTCCTTGTGGTCTGGTGAGTCTCCCCATGTTCATGCCCTGTTACTCTGTGTCTGTGTTCATGTTCTTGCCTTGTTCCCCTTGTTCACATTTTCCTTTGGTCTGGTCAGTCCCCGAGAGAGTGTGTGACCTCGACCTCCATGCTTGTTTCCCTGTATTCATGTCTTGTTCCCCGTAGGCCTGTGTGACCCCAGTGTGTGTAGATTAGATATATTTAAAACTTAAAACAATGTGTTGTTTTAAGAATTGAACTATTTCATTTTAAAAAGGAATATTTAATATTGGTCCTGTGAAGGACTGGTGACATTTCCAGGGTGTACCCCTGCCTTTCACCCAAAGAGAGCTGGGGTAGGCTCCAGCAGATCCTTGTGATCCTAATTAGGAATAAGCAGGTATAGATAATGGATGAATGAGTATTTAATGAATGAGTGTTGCCTCACAGCAAGAAGGTCGTGGGTTCGCATCCCGGCCTTTCTGTGTGGAGTTTGCATGTGTGAGTGTGTGAGGTTGTTTGTCTCTATGTGGCCTGTGATGGACTGGTGACCTGTCCAGGGTGTACCCCTGCCTTTCATCCGAGAGAGAGCTGGGATAGGCTCCTGCAGATCCCCGTGACCCTAGCTTTCAGGAAAAAGCGGGTATAGAAGATGGATGGATGGATGAATGTATGGCCAGTATGGGGCTTAAACCCATGACCTTGATGTTATCAGCTCTAACCAACTGAGCTAACCAGCCAGTAATAGTCTCCAACCCCAGCAAAGTCAAGCAGGAAATATTGGGATTAATGTAGTGGTGGGCAAGTGAAGCCTCATGAAGCACTGAGGCTTTCCTAACAATTGTGCCGAAAAAGATTCAAAGCTTCAAGACTTCAGTGACAGTGACATCTGGTGGACAACTGAAGCCATAGCAACCTCTAAAGAGCACGACTGAAGCACTGGCACTGTTTCAATCCCATGACAGCTGTTGTAGCTGATTTATAGTGTGTGTGTGTGTGTGTCTGGAGTGAGAGAGTGTGGTTGGTTGATTACCTGCACACCTGTGGGCAGAGGGAGAGGAAGTTAGATAGGGAAGACACAAGTGGTTGGGCGGGGAAAATGAGGGTAGGAGAAAGCCACATAGGTTTTCAACCGTGGTGTGCGTGGCGTGTTTGGTGGTTTTGACGCGTAGTTTTAACATTTTAATCTTGCTAAGTCAGTATACTGCATTTTTGTTCTTTTGGTTAGTCTTCTTTTGATAATAAAGTGTTAAACGTATATTTTGGCGGACATTGTTTTTTCTTTTTTGACACGAGTTGGAAACGTCTTCCTCTTTTTTCCCTAGTGGCATTTTTTGTTGTTAGATTGCCACTACAACAGCAATAAAAGTTCAGACCTCTTGAGATCAAAATGATCCCAAACTTTAGAACGTCGCTTATTGGTGGGACTCGCCGTGAAACTTGCCAAAATACTCTCTCTCACTCTCACTCTCCAAATCCTGAAGCAGAATGATGCATGTTATACAGCTGGTATGGCACCAAACCACTCACATCTGTCAAACCTGTCAAGCTGTCATTGGCTCAGAATGCATTGAAACGCCATGAGCCAATGACACACACTGAAAGACTATGAGCCAATGAAAAGCTTTGAAACATTTTGAAGCAATGAAGCGCGAAGCGAAACAGCGATGACGTCCGAAGCTTCGAACGTCATCAGTCACGTGACACTGGTGTTTTGACACAAGCCCCGACACAGCGTTTCGAATCACTCCGCTTCAGGAAGAGTGACACAAGCTCCGAAGCCTCGGTATCATTTGCCCATCACTAATAGTAGTTCACTAGATTGTTTTGTTCCCGGACAGCATGGTGAATGAGTGGTTAGCACTGTTGCCTCACAGCAAGGAGGTTCCTGGTCCGAAACCCTGCAGTGGCCTTTATGTGTGGAGTTTTCATGCTGGTGGGTTCTCTGGTTTTGTGATCCCATTTATAGACCACTGTGAAATGAAATACAACTGCAAAATAATGAGCTAACTGCTAAGTGAGGTGAGCTGACTGCATCAGTCATCCAGGCCTTGTAGCTCCTTCGGCAGCAACAGAGACTGACTGTTACACACTGAATGTATGTCTGTATAAATATAAACCTAAATATGAATATGAATGCTGCTAAACAGAGAATTGGTGAGATTTTATGTGAAGGGTAGTACACGTGTATGTGGCTTCTAAAACTAATTTTCTATTAGTAAAACTGTGGAGGAAGTTTGTGTTAATAAAGACTCACACACCAGAGAAATGTCTTTCTGAGTTTTATTCACACACTTACTGACATCCAGCTACATCAATTGAGGAAGATCATGTCAGAGTGGGATTTTTACACCACATTTCCCCTTTGAGCATAGCAATAGAGATGGAAAGACAAAAGCCAGTCTTAGACCTATCTCCCACAGTTTCCACCAGAAACTGAGAGGCCAATGACGATCAAAATGCTGGATATTTTCAAGTGTTTTCAAGGGTTAGTTTTGGTCATACAGATAAAAGCAATATATCATTTGAATCTGTAAAGGGTCTAGTTTTAGTTGTATACCCTCATAATTACAACAAAACAATGTGCTTTTGTAAAATAAAGAAAGCAGACAGGGTGCACTGTCTGTCTTCTCTCTCTGTCATCTCTCTTCACAGACACATGAATAAAACAACCAGAATCTCAGCCAATACTTGTCTCATAAAAATAAGAAATATATGGCTTGAAATGTTTTTATTTTAAATGAAACAATTCAAAATAGTCGAAAACAAATCACCACTTTTTTACGTTTTCACCTTTTACGTGAAGTGCGTTTTCCCGTCTCACCACATTGTAACTATTGTGATCCCGCCTCGTACTGAGCGCACTGTTCATATGGAAATAATCTGAGGTGAGCCAGGTAATTCTGTACATGCCCCTGAGAAATTACATAAAACGCCAAACTTCATCATAGAATTTACTCACTGTTTCTGTGTTTGGATGATGGCAGGCTTTGTGGGTGAAGAAGTACTTCATATGTTCCAGACAGCAATGAAGAGTTTACTTTGTCCTCAGAGTACAAACATGACTTAAATGACGAACATTTGGATCCGCATTGTACTGTATTGTATTGTATTGTACTGTATTGTATTGTATTGCAGTAATTTCCTCTCATTCACATTCCTGACTGAAAGGCTCATTATGCTGATGTCTCAGGTAAATGACATGACTATTCATGGTCAGACACACTTTCCTGCATATTTCTTTTCTAAACAAAAAGTGTCTTACAAAATTTTAATTAATGTATTGTTTTCAGTGAATGAGTGAACATCACTCACATCATGTTGAAGCAAACACTTTACACTACAAGATGTATTTATTAAAAGTCTTGCAGAATCAATGTTCTGTTTTATGGTCTTATTTCAGTGACTTAAAAATTTCAGTTTTTCACTAACCATGCATAAACACTGTTTGCTCAAAAACACAATCACATATTATTGTTGCCCAGTTTCTGCTGATTAGAGTGTTATCACACTTTAGCCAGTAACATGTTTAAAAGCAACTGAAAAAAGCACAAATGTCAGGGCATGTCAAAACTTGTCCAGGGCCCCAAAACACACTCAGACCTCAGACGGTTAAGCTATTTGATAGAGACCTTAACCACAGTGGTCAGTTTTGACATTTCTTCTTGGTGTGAATGCGCTGATGGGCTGTTAGAGCACTTGAGCAAAGAAAAAATTTTCCACATTGCTCACACCAGTACGGTTTCTCTCCAGAGTGAATACACTGATGTGTTTTGAGGTAGCCTAACCATGAGAAGGCTTTTCCACACTGGTCACAGCTATAGGGCTTCTCTCCAGAGTGAATACGCTGATGTGTTTTCAGGTTGCCTAACCGTGAGAAGGCCTTTCCACACTGGTCACAGCTATGGGGCTTCTCTCCAGAGTGAATACGCTGATGTGTTTTGAGGGGGCCTAACCGTGAGAAGGCTTTTCCACACTGGTCACAGCTATAGGGCTTCTCTCCAGAGTGAATACGCTGATGTGTTTTGAGGGGGCCTAACCGTGAGAAGGCTTTTCCACACTGGTCACAGCTATAGGGCTTCTCTCCAGAGTGAATACGCTGATGTGTTTTCAGGTTGCCTAACTGTGAGAAGGCCTTTCCACACTGGTCGCACCAGTGCGGCTTCTCTCCAGAGTGAATACGCTGATGTGTTTTAAGGGGGCCTAACCGTGGGAAGGCTTTTCCACACTGGTCACAGCTATAGGGCTTCTCTCCAGAGTGAATACGCTGATGTACTTTGAGGTGGCCTGACTCTGTGAAGGCTTTTCCACACTGGTCACAGCTATAGGGCTTCTCTCCAGAGTGAATACGCTGATGTTTTTTGAGGTTGCCTGACTCTGTGAAGGCTTTTCCACACTGGTCACAGCTATAGGGCTTCTGTGACGTGTGAATACGCTGATGTGTTTTCAGGGTATTTAAACATGTGAAGGCTTTTCCACATTGGTCACAGCTATAGGGCTTCTCTCCAGAGTGAATACGCTGATGTACTTTGAGGTGGCCTGACTCTGTGAAGGCTTTTCCACACTGGTCACAGCTATAGGGCTTCTCTCCAGAGTGAATACGCTGATGTGTTTTGAGGTGGCCTGACTCTGTGAAGGCTTTTCCACACTGGTCACAGCTATAGGGCTTCTCTCCAGAGTGAATACGCTGATGTGTTTTGAGGTGGCCTGACTCTGTGAAGGCTTTTCCACACTGGTCACAGCTATAGGGCTTCTGTGACGTGTGAATACGCTGATGTTTTTTCAGGGTATTTAAACATGTGAAGGCTTTTCCACACTGGTCACAGCTATAGGGCTTCTCTCCAGAGTGAATACGCTGATGTTTTTTGAGGTGGCCTGACTCTGTGAAGGCTTTTCCACACTGGTCACAGCTATAGGGCTTCTCTCCAGAGTGAATACGCTGATGTGTTTTGAGGTGGCCTGACTCTGTGAAGGCTTTTCCACACTGGTCACAGCTATAGGGCTTCTCTCCAGAGTGAATACGCTGATGTGTTTTAAGGGGGCCTAACCGTGGGAAGGCTTTTCCACACTGGTCACAGCTATAGGGCTTCTCTCCAGAGTGAATACGCTGATGTACTTTGAGGTGGCCTGACTCTGTGAAGGCTTTTCCACACTGGTCACAGCTATAGGGCTTCTCTCCAGAGTGAATACGCTGATGTGTTTTAAGGGGGCCTAACCGTGGGAAGGCTTTTCCACACTGGTCACAGCTATAGGGCTTCTCTCCAGAGTGAATACGCTGATGTACTTTGAGGTGGCCTGACTCTGTGAAGGCTTTTCCACACTGGTCACAGCTATAGGGCTTCTGTGACGTGTGAATACGCTGATGTTTTTTCAGGGTATTTAAACATGTGAAGGCTTTTCCACATTGGTCACAGCTATAGGGCTTCTCTCCAGAGTGAATACGCTGATGTGTTTTGAGGTGGCCTGACTCTGTGAAGGCTTTTCCACACTGGTCACAGCTATAGGGCTTCTCTCCAGAGTGAATACGCTGATGTGTTTTGAGGTGGCCTGACTCTGTGAAGGCTTTTCCACACTGGTCACAGCTATAGGGCTTCTCTCCAGAGTGAATACGCTGATGTTTTTTCAGGGTATTTAAACATGTGAAGGCTTTTCCACACTGGTCACAGCTATAGGGCTTCTCTCCAGAGTGAATACGCTGATGTTTTTTGAGGTGGCCTGACTCTGTGAAGGCTTTTCCACACTGGTCACAGCTATAGGGCTTCTCTCCAGAGTGAATACGCTGATGTGTTTTCAGGGTATTTAAACGTGTGAAGGCTTTTCCACACTGGTCACAGCTATAGGGCTTCTCTCCAGAGTGAATACGCTGATGTTTTTTGAGGTGGCCTGACTCTGTGAAGGCTTTTCCACACTGGTCACAGCTATAGGGCTTCTCTCCAGAGTGAATACGCTGATGTGTTTTGAGGTGGCCTAACCGTGAGAAGGCTTTTCCACACTGGTCACAGCTATAGGGCTTCTCTCCAGAGTGAATACGCTGATGTGTTTTCAGGTTGCCTAACTGTGAGAAGGCCTTTCCACACTGGTCACAGCTATAGGGCTTCTCTCTAGAGTGAATATGCTGATGTGTTTTCAGGTGACCTAAGTGGGAGAAGGCTTTTTCACACTGGTCACAGTTGTAGGTTTTCTTTCCAGTGTGAACATGCTGATTAATCTCTAAACTCTCCAATGTTGTGAAGGTCTTATTGACTCCTGTTCTTCTTTTCTATTTGTAAAAAAGAAGAAAAAAGCAAAATGGAGAAAAGATATGAAATTACATGATAGAAAAATCCAAAACCATAATTGACATTGACATTCACAACATGTCTATGAAACATGATCATGTAAACTGTGTTTCCCTGGAGTTCTATTTCATTCCAAAGTTCCAAAGTTGTGTTGTGTCTCATCCACACATTTTGTCATTTTTTAAAATTATTTTTCTTAAAACGTGTGCTTGCCTCACCTCAATAGCTTTTCTTAGTATCAACATTTAACTTTTTATCTAGTTTCATTTCTAAACAGTGGACACAACTCTCTGAAGTACAGCACCATATTTAAAGCACTAGCTTAAGTTTGAAATTAAAGAATTTCTCTTAAGTCTAATTTTTTCTCTTACCCAAATTTGGCTTTGAGAAACCACAGAAGTGTCTGGCAACAATTACTTTTAAGTTAGACCAAGTTTTACGACTCAGTGCCACACAGACCCAGGTCTGTCAACCACCACAAGACCAAGAAAATTGACCAATGTAAGAGAGTATACCAGCTTGGTGACAAAGACACTCTCAGCCTGCAGCTTAGTTAGCTGAACTTAGTCTTGGAACTCTGACCGATTCCACTCTGAGGACCAAATGGCCTCCGAAGCAGACTTTATTGCCCTGCTCGCATAGCAACTTCAGCAAGCTCCAGGTGATGTCTTGCAGCTAAGTACTCTGTGATGAACAGCTGATGCTCCAAACTACTTTTTCCCCAAATCTTCTTTTAACCTTCTGGGGTTGACGAATGTGCCAGCGAGTTTTGTGGCACCTCATTACAGGTAATGCGGTCCCGCCTTGTACTCTGTTCACTGTTCACATGTAAATAATCTCAGGTGAACCAGGTAAATATGTGCACGCCCCCGAGAAATGACATAAAACGTCAAACTCTCAGCTACAGCTAGTGTGAACAAGATGACATTGACATCATTTGTGAAGTAAACACTTTAGCCTACAACATGCAGGTCTCCAAAGTCTTATGAACCAATGTTCTGTTTGTGTTTTATGGTCTTATTACAGTGACTAAAAAATTTTAGTTTTTCACTAACCATGCATAAACACTTTTTTCTCAAAAACACAATCTTATAAACTTGCTGCTCACATATTTGTCAGGTTATTTGTGCTTTTTTCCTTAGTTTTTTGTAGCATTTGTTTCTGTAGCATTTCTGTTTACCATTTGATCCTTTGTAGCATTTGTATTTTGTCATGATCCGTATTCCTGAGTTCCTGTTTTTTGTCTTATTTTGAAGGATCATGACAGGAACTGGTTTTTGTTGTGTTCTGTTCCCTTTACTTTGCCCCAATTAGTTATTGTTTTCACCTGTGCCTTGTTTTTGTCCCTCACTTTATATACCTTTGTTTAGCCACAGTTTTTTGCTGGGTTGTCTGCTTACAGCTGCTCTCTACTGCCTTTGTTTCCTGAAGAGCCACAGTTCCCTGCCTCAGTAAAATACCCTGTTTTAAGTTAAGTAGTCCAGCTTTGTTCTTGTCTCTTGTAGTCTTTGTTCCTGCTTTGTTCACGTTCCCTGTAGCCCTGCTTTCCTTGTGTTCCCTGTAGTCCTGCCATGTCTCTGTCTCATGTTCATGCTCCCTGTGTGGTCTGGTGCATCTCCCTGAGTGTGTGACCCAGACCCTCATGCCCTGTTGTCCCTGTATCTCATGTTCATGTTCCCTGTGTGGTCTGGTGTGTCTCCTTGAGTGTGTGTGATCCAGATCTTCCTGTCCCCGTAACTCATGTGCTTTGTTTTGATTCCCGTGTCCTGGTGTTCCCCAGTTTCCTCTTTTCTGCCTTCCCGCTTTGTTCTGGTTTCTCATTGAAAATAAAGTCTTTTTGTTTAACCCTGAGTACCAGAGTGGGCGTTTCCTTGGTCCGAACTTTAGTTAACCCTGACATATGACAGTATTTATGTCTGTTTGCACTGGAGTACCCCCCCCGTACCTACACAAATTCCTTGTGTGTGTGCACACACACTTGGCAATAAAGCTCATTCTGATTCTAATTCTAATTCTGATTCTGATTAACAAACAATACCAGTGTGACGACTTTCACACCCGCAACTGGGTGCAAACTGACCGAATCACTACATTCAAAATGAAAACTTTACCATAAATAAATTATTACGTATTTTAAAAGCTTCCCATGACACTTTCAAGGCAAATGACTTAAGTCACTTGATTCATTAATGTCACAATTTTAATGGACACACTAGAATCTCCCTATGAACACTCCAAAGAAAAAAATCCAATGGTGGACTTGAAATGCCAAACTGATAAAAGTACTGGTCAGATTAGCATAAGTAGAATATCAGACTAGCAACACTCATCCTTAGTAAACTGGCTGGGTAATGGCTCAGACCTGCTTCTAAGCTGTTTTATTCAGGACTGGGTGAAACCAGAACACACCGGGAAATACATAAACATAAAGGCTGGATCTTAGACACTTCCAGACTTGAACTAAAATTAGAAAGAACAGATGATGCACTGACTATTGACAATTGACTCTGGCCTCTTTATGAAGCCTTTTCTATCGATTAAGTCCTGAACGCTGAGCTGTTGATCACTGCCAACAGAGGACTGGACCTCCTCGTTACTGCGGTTAAGCCAGCTGCAGTTCTGAAAAGCCACAACTGAAATTTGTGGGTGCGCATATTACTATGATTACGGTAATTTGAGGAACAACATAGAACGCGCTTTCAAATCACTTTTCATTTTTCTCAGAATTGAGGTAATACGTTTATGAGATAATTGTCATGTTTCAGTTTTTCTTTTTCAAATTTGCCCTCAAATGGTTCATTTATAGGTCTTTTTTGACAGGTGTTTGTTTATTTGAGTAATGAATTTCTGTATTTTTCAGAGGGCTAGAAAAACCGCATTTCTCATCAACAGAAAAAAAAACAATTGCCAGTTCTTATAGGGGACATCCCATACTATATACAGTGCATGCCTCATATGAAAACCTTTTACTGCAGCCTTTTGGAGAAATGTTCCATTATCCTACTTCAGTGTCTGTCGCTCCCAATTGTACTGTATAATTATAATAATAAAATTGTAAAACAAAACATACTAGAACTACTAACTAAAGGTCACATAACGAAAGCACAAAACATTGTTTTACACCATATCAAGTCAAAGTACATTTTCCTAGTGTAGTACTGAGGATGACAGTGCCAGTCATCCTCACCAAAAATGGCATTTGCAGGTATGTTAACACAGGTGGGATGATGCCATCCATTACACAATGAGCACTGCACCATGATTTCTTTGTTGTGTGCAGGACTACACACTGACAGGAGTTTGCCTAAAATTGGCTTTGCTTGGTTGAGGCTCTGAAACACCTGGTGAATTCTGCCCTCATTCGTCAATCACGGAACAGACAATTCTCTGGCCAAAGGTTGCAGCATAGAGGATGTGCAAATGCCACTGCAAACAAGCCACAGTTGCTGCTATTGCTTTGCTGCTGAGCACTAGGAAAAATTACCACGAATAGGTCTTCCTTTGGCCTTCACATCCCCAATAAGGCTTGTGTGGCACTGGTGTCCAACACTGTTGAGAGGCTATTGTGAGGGAAATTTACACCTTGACAGACAAATGTCTGCTACCTCCTTGTGTTAATTCAACAAAGACTTTTGACACGGCTTTGTATTCATTAGGAAGCAGACGAAAAGTCATAGAGACGCTAATTATATTATGAATGCCATCCGGAGGCAGATGATTCGCTGTGGTGACCCCTGAAGGGAGCAGCCGAAAGGAAAAGAAGAAGAAGAAGAAGATGCCATCCTGCCAGCACGACTTACATGTGAGTGACTTATGTGTAAATTAATACTATTCAACTGATATTAAAGCTGATCATTTTCCGTGTTTGCGGTCAATCGGTATTGACCCGTTCTGCAGACCGTATGCTCCGTTGTGACTCTGTTGCTTTGTCTATTAAATTTGCCATCCTTTAACCTGAGATTTGCCTCCAAGTGCTTTTTGCCACGACAGCTATCATGAATGCAAACCTTATTACTACCAGCAAAGATGTTGCTTGCTGTCACCCAATGGTTTCCCCCAGTGTGTAACATTCGAATGAGTGGCTTGTTAGGAGTACCCACAATTCCTCCTTTAATACACTAGATAAAAGTTTGGACTGAAATCCATCAGTTTCTGTGTATTCATTTGCAATAACGTGAGAAGCAAAATCAATCTCATCACTGCTGAGCCAATAATCAGGGTGCAGAGTAGAACTAATGGCACTGCCTTTGGGGGCTTGCTGTTTTCTATAAAGTCTACTTGAAGGCAGTTTTTCAGTTGGTCTCTTACCATACCAGCATGGACTAAGGTTCATCTCTTTGCATTTTAGGTGTGTGTAGGTGTGTGTGTCTTTGCATTTGAAGTGTTACCTAATAAGAAGTAATCATTTATTTCTTCTACTTATGAGAACTGGGGTCTTTATTTATACTCTTTAGAAAGAGGAAATACTTTATTTTGTCTGTCTGTCCTGCTGTAATCTCATCTGAAAACAATGATTTGAAAGATAAACTTTAAAGTAAAATATAGAAAACCATTACTCAAATAAACAAACACCTGTCAAACTGGCTTGATCTCAGTTTTCGATCTATTAAGTCCTGAACACTGACCTGCTGATCGCTGGGACCAGAGGACGAGTCGGGCTCGTTGGTCGGGTGGTCTGGGTCGATGAAATCTTGATCTGTGTGCTCTTGATCCTTTATTCCGCTCTTGTATTCGTCCAGTTCGGCACAATCCGGATCCTGATCCTCCTCTTTAGATGCGCCTTTGTTGTGGTCCTGGTCGATAAAATCCGGGTTCTGAGTCTCCTCTTTAATTTCATGTTTGCAGTGGTCCTGATAGACGAAACCTGGGTCCTGGTTCTCCTCTTTAATCTCGGTTTTGTAGTAGTTATCGCTGTTTCCATGCTCTGGTTCTGTTTTTGTCGCCGCCATTTTGAGACGCAAACGTCCCCAGAAGCGGAAGCCCCGCCCCCTTAGTAACCGTTGCTAAGTGTCAGCAGCGTGTGCCTGGGCCTCGATGGGAGTGTTATCAGTGTTTGAGTCACTGTCACAATATCGTGGTGTGGAAATCAATGATGTGTGACAATAGTAAAGTTTGTGGACATTATTTACATTTGTAGACGTGTGATATATATGCAAGAAGGTGTTTATGTTCACATTGGAGTGTGAACTGAATATTTCATTTGGAAACAAAGTGGATTTATGGAAGTGAGAGCTCCACTCTGTGATGATGCTTGTGTGACTGTGGCTATATAGTGTTTTCAGACTTAAACTATGAGGACCACCATGTCCATGGTGTCACTCAAAGCAAACACTGAGGGTTCATGTGATGTGTTTCACTTCCTTCTAGATCCAACACAGATTAGTTGGTGAAGGATTAAACAAATAATAAATCAGATGTTTAAAGGCTGTAAATAAGTCACTGTGTGGGCTGTCAGACTGACATTTACATCATATGTCCCTCAGCATGTCTATAATGTCTGCACCAAATTTTACTCTGACACAAAGCAGTGAGTCCACAGAGCACAGCTGCAACCAACCCCCATCAGGAGGCTCTAGAGCTCTTCACAGCCACTGGATGCTGATAGATCCTTCAGACACAGATGGGCTGAACTGAAAAGGAGAGTGCATAAGAGAGGAGCCCAGACCTTGGATGATCTGGAAAGACTGCAAAGAGGAATGGTTAAAGATCCCTCTCTCTGTATTCTCCAACCTTGTGAGATGTTATAGGAGGAGATTAAGTGCTGTCTTGTTGGCAAAAGGGGGGTTGTACGAAGTATTAAGATCAATAATAATAATCAATAATTGTGGCACACATGATTTCATATAAAGTCAATTATTTGTTAATGTTATTTTTGTTTTTTGCTGAATAATTGTACTTCAATTAAAGGTTGGATTTTTCTCATTTTTCTGAATTTTGGTTCTATTTTTAAAAAGAAAATGAATTTATTAGAAGCTTAAAATCCTTAATCCAATCTTAATCCCGGTGCCAATAATTGTGGAGGGCACTGTAGGAGTGAGTGTGACTGTGTTCATCTCTACTGTGTTTGTTGGTTCCCTCTCATTCAAATGAGACATGATGTCAGCAGTAACCTAACCTAACTGGAACACACACAGCAACAGTTTTTTCAGTCCTCAAAGTCCACTATGGGTCACGTTAATATAGCGTGTTTATAAATAACAGATCATTCATGAAAGGCTTCAAACCTGCATGGGGCGATCCCAATGGATTCCAAGCCCATCACCTTAACCACTCAGCCAGAACAACTTGCTCATGTACTGAATTTGATTTATTTAAAACAAAAAACAATGTGTTGTTTCTAAGTATTTAACCATTTAATTTTAAAAAGTAATGTTTAATATCAGCCCTCTGATGGTCTGGTGACCTGTCCAGGGTGTAGTCCTGCCTTTCACCCAAAGAGAACTGATCCCAGTTACCCTAATTAGGAATAAGCAGGTATAGATAATGAATATTTAGTATCCAGAAACTGGGCGACTCCTGAGAAACCACTTTAGACATGAGACCAGCATGTTAAAGAAGTGCAGCTGTGAAAAGGAGTTGACAAACATGAATCTTCTTTATGAAACAGGAGCATGTAGGGAGGAGACAAGAAGGGAATCTAAACAGGAACAGTGTGGTCTAAGGTGCCACACTCAAGGTTTTCTTCCTTCCTATGAGCAGGGTATTCTGGTCTCCAGGTGAAGGCGTGGGTTCAAATCCCACTCCTGACAGGTGTTTTCATGTATTTCATATATTGATTTCTACCCTGTACTTTGATAACATTCAATGTCTCTTTGTAAAGTCATTTTCTACTTGAAGATGTACATGTAACAGTAACAACAGTGAATCAGCTGCAAAGATATTCTGCATTAACCTGATAGTCAATTGGCAGAACATAGGTGGATCCAAGTGTAGCACATTTACAGTTAAATGTGTGTTATACACAGCCTGGCTAGCTCAGTCAGTAGAGCATGATATTCTTAATCTCAGGGTTAGGGTTAGGTTTGAGCCCCACTTTGGGTGGTGGTGATTCTACAGGAGAGCTCCATGTGTTGAGAAGAGGTGATGTGACTTCAGGGGGGTAATAGGAGAAGGAGTTTCAGTGTCATTAAATAAACATAGATGAGTGACTGTATCATAAATGACTACAGAATTGCTTCCAAATTCAAACACAGACTAAGTGGAATTTCCACACATAGAACATTATGTCTTCATTATGTAACACAATCTAATTGTGTTAAACAGCTGTACAGCTTTATGTCCCACACTGACATGACATTTGTCACAACATGCTGATTTTCCAAAGTCCACTGGTGCATTTGTGTGTTACCAGAAATATCACAGACACTATGTTGTCAAAAACAAGCATCCATAATCAAACTAGGCAGTTGGAAGTCCAGCTTTTGTACCAGATGTTATGTTATTTTATTCAGCCTGGAAACAGACCAGCACCACAGCAAAATAAGTGTCATGATCTGTATCAGAGGTAAAGCTGGACAGAGTGATATGAAGTGTAAAGATCAAATCCTGTTACCAATGAGGTGTCCTTTAGGAATTAATGTCTATCATTAACATGTTTACATTCTCACTTGAGTGAAACCTCAGAAATAACTTTTCTAAAATTATAGCTACTCTAGATGGCATAGCCCTGGCCTCCAGCACTACTGTAAAAAACCTTGGAGTTATTTCTGACCAGGACATGTCCTTTAACTCACACATAAAACAAATCTCTAGAACTGCCTTCTTTCACCTGTGCAACATTTCCAAAATTAGGAACATCCTGTCTCAGAATGATGCAGAAAAACTAGTCCATGCATTTGTTACCTCAAGGCTAGATTACTGTAACTCATTACTATCTGGATGTCCCAATATCTCCATAAAAACATGACACAGAAAAAGTGGAACCAATCAAAGAGTGTGTCTTAGGGAGGAAGACATGACTGTGGAAAAACTCTGTCGCATCTTTCAGGGAAAGAAAAGTCATTTGAAGTAGAGTCCACAACGCAGCTAGTCCTGCTACTGGGTCCTCATTGGCTCTCATCAGCCTTAGTTCAGCTGTGAAGTTAATGGAAGTGCTGTTCAGTTTTCTACAGGTTTTATTTGATTATTCATTATTATTATTCTATTATTATTTTTGATTGTTTGGAAAAATGGCGTATTGCTCTGGTCGACAAAAACTAATATTGAAATACAAGACGTTTCTTTTTTTCATGGGTCTAAAGGGGATCAATGAAATTTAACAGCTGCTTTGATTTCCTTTGTCTATGTAACAAAACAAAATCCACAATAACAAAGAGACAAAAACGGAACAAGGGCTGGATTTCAATTTTTTTAACTTTGGGATTTTCAAACAAAAATCAAATAACCAGTGTTTTTTATTTTTTTAATATCTGCTGTTGGACAGAAAATCCAAAGACTAAAAGATTCACGGTCCGTGAACTTTTTGCTATTTGAAGTTTGGTTTTATAAACAGAAACAAAAAAACGAAAATGAAAAAGTTTTTTGATTCTGTGATGAAAATGTCAGACACCTTTTTAAAGTCAGACTTGATTTTCTTTCCTCATTTATACTTTAAATAAAGAAAGTTCTACAGCGCTGAAACGGAAAAACAGCTGTATTTCCTGTCTCTAAAACCGGAAGTATCTCTTCTTCTGTCATTTGTGGTGATCTTCTTGGCGCTACTACTCTCACCTGGATGCTGCTACTACGAATCGTTATTGAATCACGATTACGCAAGAAACCGGAAGTTGTTTCAGAGAGGCGCGTGTTACTCGGCGTCTCACCTGCAGGCTCCCGTAGCTAACACCGGTCCGATTGGTAGTGGAAGGTCAAGGCTTTAGAGGTTTACTCAGACATCATTGTAGAAATGGAGAAACAAGGCTTGTCATCGGAAGTTGTCTCTGAACATCTGTCACGGGAATGTGGAGAAGCGAGAGGGTTTTCACAAGAACTATCAGGAAAGTTTGAGCTGAAAACGCCCCAGGTTGTTCTCGTCTGTCTGACACACACTTGGAATTAGAGGTGGCAAAAGTTGTAAACGAGGTAAGACACCTCTGACTGTCTGAGACACCCTTCATTCATTCATTCATTCATTCATTCATTCATTCATTCTTACTTAGTTAATGATATTAGCACAGTGTCTTCACATTCCACATGTGGTTTTGAGAGCTACTGTTTAGTATTTAATGAGTCACTTCCTGGTGGGGCTAACATGTGGCTGCAAAATGATGAAGGGGTCTCTGTCCACAAAAGGCCTACATGCTGCAGAAGGACCAATTGGGTCCATTTTAAAGGAGGTGCATCAGCCTTATCATGGAGCAAGATGCCAAATAAGTGATGTTGCTCATCTTTCTTTACACACAGTATGTTTCATCAAATGTGTTGAATTCATGTGTCATGCCTGTAATAGTCAGTGGTACAAAAACTGCTCATAAACTGTAAGGAAACATGCCAATAGGCTACACTGTAGAAATACTGCACTAAAAGTAAATGTGATCAAGAAAATGCAACACATGCAAGTATCAGAAGTATATGCTTCTTGAAACTGATAACTGATCATTCAGTACAGTAGAGATTATCAGCAGTATTTGATTGGAAGTGTAGCTTGTTTCAAGCTCTATAAACCGGACATTCATAATATATAAAATGAAGAGAAATCTAAAAGTCCAAATTATGTGAGATGTTCAGACTGGTAGCTCACTTTTTTTTTTTTTTTAGAATGAACCTTGTTATTTTTAAGGGAGCTCTGAACCTTAACCCCAGACCATACCATGCTGAATATATGGGCCATAAGCTTCACCTGGACCAGAATGAAAAACCTGTAATGTTTGGAGTGACCCATGTTTTAGCCATCGATGGGTTCAGCACAAAGAGTGAGAGTCCTTCCACAATGCCAACGAAAAACAACTTGTCCATCTATTGAGACGTTTTCAGGTCACACTAACAGTATCTCAGACAAAATGTTGTCATTTTGATTTGTCAATGTTTAGATGAATTTGTGTTTTAGCTAAAATAAATGTAAAATAATTAAAAAGACACATTATGACAAATCAACATGATCAAACCCTGTCATTTAAAATGTACATTGATGTAAAACAGAGAAAAGTTGTTCTGGTGTGTTCCTGGAAATTAATTAATATCTGGTTTGCTATTTCAGTTCAATATCCTCTATACCTTTAGTGTATTTAATAAAATGGAGAGGGAAAAACATTCCATGGCCGTCATATAACAAAAACATTTATTGCACAGTAAACATAGGGGGAAAAGTGTTGCACAACTCTTGGATTTTAAACATATCCTTCTAAACTGCCTGCTGTGGAAAGTGACACTGCATCTCATTTTCTACATCCTTAGCAGTAACGTTTGTTCTTCAACTACCAAATAAGTTCACCACAACATTAAAACCACCAGGTGGGTCTAATGTCGTGACTCTGACCAGTCTGTGGCTACACTGCCCTATACACAGCAAACTGCCAAGCACTCTGGCTGTGATCGAAAGGCTTTAGAACCTACAGTGCATTGTGTCTTGCTGCATATGGGACTGTGTAGCGTCACACCAGTCAGAGCCACGTGACCCCTGTTGGATTTTAATGCTATGGTCGATCAGTGTATGAACATGTGCGTTTAAAAGTATAACAAACAATTAACAAAAAGTGCACCACTGTTGGCCAGAAATGAAAAGGACACTTTGCACAACTTCAAATAATTTTCCTCCTCTAGGCCTGCAGCGATCACCTATGTACGGTGGCCGACAAGGGCAAACGCTCTGCAACGGCCAAAACACCTGCAGAAGAGAAACGCCATGTTTGGCAGCATCCAGGTGAGTGTCGGTGTAGTGGCGCCAAGAAGACTGCCCGTTGCCACAAATGACACAAGAAGAAGAGACACTTCCGGTTTTAGAGAAAGGAAATACAGCTGTTTTTCCGTTTCAGCGCTGTAGAACTTTCTTTATTTAAAGTATAAATGAGGAAAGAAAATCAAGTAACTTTAAAAAGGTGTCTGACATTTTCATCACAGAATCAAAAAACGATTTCATTTTCGTTTTTTTTGTTTCTGTTTATAAAACCAAACTTCAAATACCAAAAACTACACGGACTGTGAATGCTCTTTGTTTAGAATCTGTTTTCAGCTGACCGGACTGTTCTGTTGGGAAATATCGGATTGTTTCCTGTTGTTTATTCCTTCATGTGCATTCATGTCCTGATGGGAATAATATCCCAGAACAAAACTGACTGGATGATAGTTTTGCTTTCAAAAGTCAGTGAAGACCAAAGGAACAAAGCCACAATCAATTGAAAAAGGAAAACCAGCACAGAATACCTCAGGGAACGTGTTTGCTCTGTGGTCCATATTTGAAGCTGACCTTGTGTTGGAATGTTTGGATTTCTTGTTTAATATTGTTGATCCATTCATGGCCTTATGGAAATATTGGACTGTTTTAGGATGGATTTGACCTGCACTATGTTGGGATATGTTTTCAGGGCTTCCAGCCAACCCAAGTCTGTTCAGTCTGTACTGACTGTATATTGTGTTCAATAAAGCAAACATTTGGGATCATCTGTTGGCCAAATCTTTTCTTTAATGTCATGTTGAATTGCTTTGCTTGGTAAGATCATGTAAACCCATGAGGCAAGAAAAACTTGAAAGCATATTTCTATGTCTTCAAACTTCTGGTTCCATGACCCTCAGCTCTTTTCAATAATATCCATGGAAAAGTTCCTATCAGATCCTTTTTAGAACCAATATAGGATCTACTGAATATTCTTCAGTTTAATGCCAGCAGGGGCGGAGCCACAGGGATCAGGTGACCCAGGTACCTGAGAACAGGCGTTCAGACTCCATTTAGAGACGACAGAGCAGAAGGAGGAGACGTGGCTGAGGCAGGTGAGTTTTGATCCAACGTTGTTCTCTTCCTGTCACAGAGTCTGAGTGTTAGCACTTTGGTTCAGGTTAAGGCCAGAGTTAGACTGAGCTCAGGCTGAGGGACCAGGGAAGGTGTTACCAGGGACCTCACATCTGTGTGTGTTTAATGTGACTGGGACTGACCTGAACAGTCAGTGTTTCCCTCTCAGAAACTTCCCTCTAAACCACGTCCCAGGGGTCAAAGGTCCATCAGGTTCCAAAGGTCTGGTACTTTACGATCTAAAGGCTTTTACCAGGCAGGTGGATTTAGAAAAACCTGATCAGATGAAGTGAACTCCTTTTAAAAACAGATGTAAAACCCTTTAATTTAAAGACACAAAAACAGATGTTTGTGTTTTTACTCTGATTCAGTTCTGTTCCAGTTTTTTGTGAGGACCAGTACTATGGCAGTGAGGACCTTAGGGTTGATCCTCACTTTGTCAGAGCCACTTGGGGTGTCAGCACTCTGTGTTAGGTTAGGGTAAGTGACAAGTGAAAGCTGCGAGTGAACAAAACATTTATGGGTGTGTGTTTTATGAGGGTCCTGACAGAAAGAGCTGAACAAACATATGAGCATTCCCTCTAAACAACATCCCAGGGATCAAAGGTCCATCAGGTTCCAAAGGTCTGGTACTTTACGATCTAAAGGCTTTTACCAGGCAGGTGGATTTAGAAAAACCTGAGCAGGTGAAGTGAACTCTGTTTAAAGAGCAGTGTAAAATGTTTGGTGGTCTAAATGCTGCTTTAAATAATTCTTCCCAGAAATAGAAATAGAAATGTCCTGATAGTGTTTTATTATTCTAGCTCTAGCTCTAGGGGATACCGGCACGTAACACGATGCGAGTTTTCCTCCCAAAGCTCTCCCACTCTCAACAAAATCCAGCAACACTACTACACTTAAAGGAAACTATTTATTTTCTGAATAACATCAAATAAGAAACTAAAACACTCCATGAACCCAGAACAAACAACAAACAATAGTAGTAGTCCTACTATTTCCTAACAAAAAAAAAAACCCAACAAAAAGACTCCATGAATGAGGTGGCAGTCCTGGAAAAGTGAAGTTGGGGGGGAAGTGATGGCAAATGAAAAGTGGTCTCTGGTCTGTCAGTGTCTTGTGATGTCAGTAACTTGACACATCTGGATCTGGATTTAAAGGGGTGAGGGTGGTCTCTGGTCTGTCAGTGTCTTGTGATGTCAGTGATGTCAGTAACTCTGACACATCTGTATCTGGATTTAAAGGGGTGAGGGTGGTCTCTGGTCTGTCAGTGTCTTGTGATGTCAGTGATGTCAGTAACTCTGACACATCTGTATCTGGATTTAAAGGGGTGAGGGTGGTCTCTGGTCTGTCAGTGTCTTGTGATGTCAGTGATGTCAGTAACTCTGACACATCTGTATCTGGATTTAAAGGGGTGAGGGTGGTCTCTGGTCTGTCAGTGTCTTGTGATGTCAGTGATGTCAGTAACTCTGATACATCTGTATCTGGATTTAAAGGGGTGAGGGTGGTCTCTGGTCTGTCAGTGTCTTGTGATGTCAGTGATGTCAGTAACTCTGATACATCTGTATCTGGATTTAAAGGGGTGAGGGTGGTCTCTGGTCTGTCAGTGTCTTGTGATGTCAGTGATGTCAGTAACTCTGATACATCTGTATCTGGATTTAAAGGGGTGAGGGTGGTCTCTGGTCTGTCAGTGTTTTGTGATGTCAGTGATGTCAGTAACTCTCACGCATCTGGATTTAAAGGGGTGAGGGTGGTCTCTGGTCTGTCAGGGTCTTGTGATGTCAGTGATGTCAGTAACTCTGACACATCTGGATCTGGATTTAAAGGGGTGAGAGTGGTCTCTGGTCTGTCAGTCTTGTGATGTCAGTGATGTCAGTAACTCTGACACATCTGGATCTGGATTTAAAGGTTCTATCTGTTTAGTTTCTTTTCAGTCATTTTGTAGAGGTGAGAACTCTGACACAAAACATGTTGTTGTTGTTGTTTTTATGTAATAATCTAAAAATATAATGTCAGACCTTCTTGGGGGGGTCAGGTTCTGGTTGGTGGGCCCAAAAATCAGCCTTAAAGGTCCAGCACACCTACAGTAAAATATTGCAAACGACATGACTGCCTCATTGCCAAGTCATACAGCAATTTGAAATGACAGTCAACAAGTATGTGGCCTCACATCTGTGTGTGTCTGTGGCTGTTGGTTAATGTGTGTTTGGCTGGGACTGACCTGAACACACTGGTCTGACCTCATTCCAGGACCAGGAGCGTCTTCAGTCTGACACTGAGGCTCTAACCCTCACTGACAGTCTCAGATAAACACTAATGTTGTTACTTGTTAGGTCAGTTCTTTAACAAATGGACTCAGAGGATGGACTTCTGTTGATTATATCAGAGGTTTACTTGCAAGGAGTAACAGTCATACAAGCACCTCAGCACAAAACCACCACAGGTCAGCACGTGCAGTAACATGGCTGGTGAACCAGCAAGGATCATAGCCCTCCCCTATAATAGTTAGGTTGGTAGTAGATTTGCACCAGTGTAGATCACGATCTTTCTCCCTGAAGTGAAATCTCTCAAAAACAGGTATAATTAGCACTATAAGGTGTGAAGAAAGGTGGAGCAACAGCAGGAGTAGGTGGCCTCACATAGGAAGCTATTTATACAGCACAATTCAAAGTGCTTTACAGTAATAAAAGACAAGTTAAATGTACATATGAAAAAAATCAAAACAGGAAACAGCAACTAGCAAAAATTGAACCTGAAATAAAATGAAAGGAGAATGAGTGCAGATAAAACACCTTAGACAAAACACTTTCAGTCGTCATATGCTGAGCTAAAAGGAGAAGTTTTTAGCTTGGACTTAAACATTGCCAGAGATGAGGCCTGTCTAACATCATCAGGAGACTATTCCAGGTTTTAGCTGCATAGAACTGAAACGCTGCTTCTCCCTGTTTAGTCCTGACTCTGGCCACGAGCAGAAGGCCTGTCCCTGATGGTCTCAGAGTTCGAGATGGTTCATATGGCACCAACATGTCAGAGATGTAATGTGGTGCTGAGCCATGAAGAGACTTATACACAAGCAGTGCTGTTTTAAAGTCTATTCTCTGAGGGACAGGAAGCCAGTGCAGAGATCTGAGAACAGGAGTAATGTGGTTGTACTTCCTGGTTCTACAGAGCAGCAGTGTTCTACTTACTTCAGTCTTGTCTCTGTTTATTTGGAGAAAGTTGTTTTGCATCCACACAGTGATCTGTTCAATGCAGTGACACAGTGAATTGACTGGTCCATATTCATCACCCAAGATAGACCCCTGGGGTACCCCACATGTCAACGCCATTTGGTCTCAGACACAGTTACCAGTTTCAATGAAATACTTCCTGTCTTCAAGATAGGACTTAAACCATTTCAGGACAGTACCAGAGATGCGTATCCAGTCCTCTAACCTTTGTAACAGGATCACATGGTCCACTGTGTCAAAAGCAGCACTTAGATCCAGCAGTACTAAGACAGAGACACTGCCAGCGTCGGTGTTCAGGCGAATGTCATTTGTCACCTTGATGAGTGCAGTCTCAGTGCTGTGATGGGGCCTAGAACCTGACTGAAGATCATCAAAGCAGTTGTTTAGCAGGAGAAAGTCAGGAAGTTGTTGGTAAACAACTTTTTCAAGGACTTTGCCTAAAAACAGCAGGTTTGATATGGGCCGGTAGTTGTTCAGGACTGTGGCATCAGGACTGGTCTCCTTCAGGAGAGGCTTGATGACAGCAGGTTTCAAGGCCCTTGGAAAAGTTCCAGACTGTAGTGAGTTATTAACTAGCTAAGTGAGATGTGGTAACAAACTGCTTAGTGCTGATTTCAGAAATCTAGAGGGTCAAACATGGAGGCAGCAGGTGGGTGGACTCGGAACTGGAGATGGTCTCTTCAACTGTTTTGTCATTGACAGGTGTAAAATGTGTCAGTTCTACCAAGTGTCTCCTGGATGGCTGCAGAGTTGGGATCTGTGTTGGGCAGTTTATTGCAGGTTTAATCCCTTGAACCTTGTCATTAAGAATAAAGCCAACTCATTGATTTAGATGTTGACATTAGTTCTGATGACAATGGAGACGGAGGGTTTGTTCATCTACTCACTGTAGCAAACAGGACACGTGACTTGTTCCTGCTGTTGTTGATGAGTTCAGAAAAATATGTTTCTCTCTTTCTACGTAGAGTTTCATTGAAGACACACAACATCTGCTTCTAAATGTCATAATGAACCTGGAGCTTCCCTTTACCTTTAACAGAAACAGTCACATCCAGGACATTTAGAACATTTGGAATTTGGTTTTGTTCTGTCTTGTTCCTTTTTACTTTGACCCAATTAGTTTTCACCCGTGCCTCGTTTGTGTTTTCCCCTTTATACACCTTTGTTCAGCCACAGCCATTTGCCAGGTTATCTGCCTACAGCCCCTGACTAGATGCTTGATTTTTGTCTACCTGATCTTGCCTTGTTTTTGTTACCTTGCAATGCTTTCCCCTTTTTGGATTTCTGTTCATGGACTACCCCGTTAAGTTAAGCTAAGTAGCCGTTTGTTCTTTGTATGTGCTTGTCACCATGTTCTGTGTTCTAGTTTAGTCCCTGGTTTCATGTCTTTGCGTCCCTTGCAGCCTGATGTGTCCCCTAGTGTGTGTGTGACCCAGACCCTCATGTCTTGTCCCTTTTGTTCATGTTGTCTTGTCATGTTCTGGCTTTCTTTGATTTCTGTTAAAATAAAGTTTGCTTTCTGAACCTGAAGTACCAGAGTGGGCAAATCATTAGTCCTAATTAAGAGCCCCCTCGCGAATCTTGACAGGGTCCACACAAATCCGCTGAAACTAAAGGAGGAAACAACAGGCCATGACTTCCTGTGGACACAAAGTCCTTACCTGCTGAAGAATGCACAGAACAGAGGCCCAGCTTTAAAGACAGTTGGCTGCCTGCTCTGAGTCCAGTGTGGCTGGGATTTCCTGTTTGCTCAGCCTGGTCTGCGTCTCTTGGACTGAGAAACTTCAAACTGATCAGTGATTGATGTGAAATCAATAAAACCATGTTTGTGTTTGCAGAGGTCAGTACCACAGACAGAGACCAGAGTGTCCAGGATCCAGTTGTCTGTGTGTGAAGAGGGACTGGTCCAGACCTGATCCTATGATATTCAGTCCTGAACCTGGATCCTGAGACCCACAGTAAGAGACAGGTCCTACTGTAAACTGAGCTGAAGATGAGTCCGTGTTGGACTGGGGTTCAGAATGAGTAGAAGTAGGAGTCCTGGGTGGATCCTTACTGAGCGAGCACAGGAAGAAAATATTTCTTCAAATATTTCACAGTTTGGAACGTCTTTAGTTTGGTTTCTCACAATAAGACAAAGCTCATCTAACATCAAACATCATGACCTTAAGCTGTGAGGTGAAGAAAACCTGTTCCAGAAACACACAGCAGTGTTTTTCTCATGGACCTGTTCTGTGTAGTTTCCCTAAAGAGAACCAACAGGTGGACAGTAGCAGTGAGTGGAACAGACACTGCAGTCCTGCCCACACACTCCAGCCTGTGGATACACTAAATAAAGTGTGAAGTCAAATGTTAACAAGCAAAATATGGTTTTTGACTTGAAGTCCAACTTATTCCAAACATTTCCTTTTTCAAATTTGTCATAATTACGTATCTTAGATTCATTTTTTGTTTGTGAACTCAGTGTTGGTTTTAGTGTCTCACTCCATCTGTTCACACTCGGTTTAAATTGGACTCAGGGCAGCTGGAGTTTGTCTCCAGAAACATCTGGAATTCATCTGGATTTTTGTTATTTCATCATTGTCAGAACAGGCTCCGATTAAAAACTCCAACAAAAGTAGAAACAATAACACAACTGTTGACACTGGTCTCTGATCTCACCAGGGACTCACAATGGGACCAGGGGACATATTAGATATTCTAGAGGATCTGGGAGAAGATGAATTTAAAAAGTTCAAGTGGTTCCTGGAGCAGGAAGGCATCAGAAGGAGCCAGGTGGAGGGGGCAAGAAAATCTGACACTGTGAGTCTGATGGTGCAGAGATATGGACTTGATGGAGCTGTGGAGGAGACCAAGAAGGTGTTAGAGAAGATTCCCAGGAAGGACCTGGTGCAGAGTCTGTCAGACATCAGCTCAGGACCAGAAGGTCAGTAACAGGAAGAGGAAAGGACAGTGTTGTTTGTTTTTTTTAACAGAATTCAGGTTTTACCAGTTAGACTTTAATCCTGTCCAACAACCAGACAGTGGACTTGTTGAAATTCACTGAATTGGAATTTGCTTGAAAGTTCAGAAGGTTCATGTTGTGATTTAAGATGATATCACATTGGTGATGGAAACATTACACTGGTGCTGTTCTAAGAGAAAATCCTGGTCTTGGCTGGTGTTTCATTTGGAGCAGGAAGACATGCAGTGTTGTCCACCTGAGTCTGAACATGTGGCCATTAAAAATGACACTAAACCAAATCCACATGAACGTAACTATGAAAATAACAGACACCCCCCTTTGTCTCTCACCAGGACCCCTCTGGTCTCAGACGTCTGAGGCTCACCCTCCTCATGACCCTTCAGCAGCTCCTCACACTAAAGGTAAATCTGCTTGTTTTGAATCAGTGGAAGACACAGATCACATCCCTGGACAGATGGATCAGACATGATAAGGCTGTAATTACAGTCACATAGTAAAAAGAAGCTGCATCTGGAGACATGTGCACTAATGCTTTTATGTTCTTCCCCATCTATGTTTGGCTCAGTTGTGGTGGTTCCAGTACCAGAGCCACAGTCCATCACATACTATCAGGAGATGCTCCGGTCAAACCTCAAAGACAGGTTCATGTGTGCAACACAAGGATGGACACAGAATAAGGATAAGCAGCGTCTGGATGAGATCTATACTGAACTGTACATCACAGCTGGAGCCTCCACACACATCAGCAAACAGCACGAGGTCAGGCAGCTTGAGATGGCAGGGAAGAAAACCGATACAGAGAAACCAGTGAAACCCAGTGACATGTTCAAACCTCCTCCTGAACAAGACAGACCCATAAAAACAGTGCTGACCAATGGGATCGCAGGAATTGGAAAAACATTCCTTGTGCACAAGTTTGTGTTGGACTGGGCCGAAGGACGAACCAATCAGGACGTGGATCTGCTTTTCCTCCTCACCTTCCGTCTCCTGAATCCACTGAAGGGAGACCAGTTCAGTCTGGCAGAGCTCCTGCATGAATGTATTAAGGAAACTGTTGGGATCAAGGAGGAGGCTCTGAATTTCATCTTTCAAAAGCTGCAGTCATCAGGAAACACCAACTATGACAAGAGTGAATTCAAGCTCCTGTTTATTTTGGATGGACTGGATGAGAGTCGCCTCCAGCTGGACTGTAGTACCGATAAAACTCAAAGACTTAAATTTAAAGTGACAGAGTCCACCTCAGTGGACGAGCTGCTGACAAACCTCATCAGGGGGAAACTGCTTCCCTCCGCTCGCCTCTGGATAACCACCAGACCTGCAGCAGCCAATCAGGTCCACCCAGATTTTGTGGACATAGTGACAGAGGTCAGAGGGTTCACAGACCAACAGAAGGAGGAGTACTTCAGGAAGAGGTTCACAGATGAGGAGTGGTCCAATAAACTCATTTCCCACATCAAGAGCTCACGAAGTCTCCACATCATGTGTCACATCCCGGTCTTCTGCTGGATCACTGCTACAGTTCTGGAGGATCTGTTGGAAACCAGACAGGTGGGAGAGCTGCCCAAGACCCTGACTGAGATGTACGCAGAGTTCCTGTGGTTTCAGATCAAACAGGGGGAAAAGAAATACGGTCCAGAAAAGTGTTTTCAGGACATTAAGTCATTAGCAAAACTGGCTTTTCAGCAGCTGGAAAAAGGAAACCTGGTCTTTTATGAGAAAGACTTAAAAAAGAGCGGCATTGATGTCAGACAAGCCTCAGTGTACTCAGGAGTGTTCACAGAGATCTTTAAAGAGGAGAGGGGGAGGAAGAATGAAGCCATGATGTTCAGCTTTGTTCATCTGAGTGTTCAGGAGATTCTGGCTGCAGTCTACATGGTCCACTGTTACTCCAACAGGAAGACACAGGTACTGAAGAAGTTCCTGGGGGGAAAGTACAGATGGTTACCTCTTTTTATGGTTGATTTAACCCTAGATCACTTCCTGTTGGGAGCCATGGAGAAATCCCTGGACAGTAAAAGTGGCCACCTGGACCTGTTTGTCCGCTTCCTTCATGGCCTCTGTCTGGAGTCCAACCAGAGAGTCTTAGGAGGCCTGCTGGGTCAGACAGAGACCAGTCCAGAAACCATCCAGAGAGCCATCAACAACCTGAAGGAGATGAACAGAGATGATATCTCTCCTGACAGAAGCATCAACATCTTCCACTGTCTGATGGAGCTGAACGACCACTCAGTCCATCAGGAGATCCAAGAGTTCCTGAAGTCAGGGAACAGATCAGGGAAGAGACTCTCTGAAATCCAGTGCTCAGCTCTGGCCTACATGCTGCAGATGTCAGAGGAGGTTCTGGATGAGTTGGACCTGAACCAGTACAAGACATCAGACCAGGGACGACTGAGACTGATTCCAGCTGTGAGGAACTGCAGAAAGGCTGAGTAAGTCCAGATGTGCCCAAGTGAAAAAAATCTATTTTTGTATATTTTCTAAAGTATATTGAGTATACTTTTGAAATACTTTGAAATACTTGAAGTTGTGTTAAAATGAAACCAGTGAAGTTGCTGGAAGCTGCACTATAAATCTGCTTTAGTACATGAAAAACCTATTTTTCACGTATTATTGGGTACTTTTGCTGCCCAAAATACTACACTACTGTTAAAATATACATGAAACATTTGAAGTTGACTTGTTGCAAATGTCCAAAATCTATAGTGACATTAAACTGACAGTGTATTACTAATAGACTTTGAGCCAAAGTAAATGTACTTGAAATATACTCTGAACTCATTTGAACTATGTATGAAATACAATAGAATGAGGTTTGAAATGTGAAAAAAGTATGCAAAGTATATTTTTCCAAGTATTTGAGTATTTGTTGTGAAAATGAGCCACTGACTTTGTGTTAAATTGCAACCAAGTTGAACATATTGCATTAAAAGACACAATGATATTGGATTGATATTCCTAGTAAATATAAGTCCACTATAAGCATCATTGTGTGTTTAATAAATACACCAACAATGCCCTCTGAATGGATTCTCCAAACACTGAGTCTGAAATGTAGATACTTTACTTAGATTCCAATCCAATGATGTTGGACTAAAAGCACTACTTCCTGTTAGCATGTTCTCCAATGCTCTTACTTTGAAAAGCCCAGTGCACTTTGAAGACGTTCTAAAAGGATTGAAAATAATCGGAACTCCTACACAAAGTCCAAAACCCGTCAGTCCAACAAATATTGATTTGAACTCTAACACTATTAAATCCAGCCATTTAAGGGCTTTGGAACAAAACAAGTCATTCAAGGTAACAACAATAACAATAAACAGGAACAACAGTTTGTGTTTTCTATTAGTGAGGTCAAAGTATTATTTGGCTGCACCACTATGGGACTAACATGGATTTTAGTGATCTTCAGGATTCTGCATAGTTCTCCGAAGAATTCTGTCCAAACATCCAAAATACATGAAGTAAACATGTAGTATGAAAGAGTATTTTGAAGTGAAACTTTGTCCACAGGAATTAGACCACTTCCAAGAGTCCACTTTCCCACAGCCAGGAACACATACATTGTGTACTTTAAATAAGTCTACTGAAATAGAGCTCAAGTTAAATGGAGGCATAGTATTATATTTGGAAGAGAATGAGACAATTTGAAGTAAAAACACAAACCATGAACAGACTTTTGGAAAATATCACTAAATATACTTCAACATCTGTTGAAAGTAAAGTGCACTTTGAAGAAATCTGCTAAATGACTAATGAAGTAATGAGATCATTTCAATATACTTTGCAAACATTGACTTTGAATCTGCTTTTTTTGTCTCAGTAACTCTAATCTTGTACTTTGGAGACTCACCAAAAATGTACTTTTACTACGTTTCAACACAAGCACAAATACACTTGGTAAAATGTGTGAACACACTTTATCTGCTAAAAGTAGAATTGAAGTCTGAAACAATAGATTGATTTTTCACTTGGGTGATCATCACCATAATGTTCCTCTTGTTTATTGTGAGAATGACAGCAGCTGGATTTTGTCCCAGATGTTCTTGAGCTGTTCCAAATGGTGTCAGTCCAAAAGCTGCAGATGTTCCTGTTGTTTTTTTCTCTCTGTCCAGTGAATGAACACAGTTCTTCTTTTTCTTTCCAATGGTTTTTCCATGGGACACATTTTTCTTCTGTTTCTCTTCACACACTGATGTTTTTCTGCCACATGTGGACAAATGTCCAACATTGGAATAAACAGGGACAGGCCTGTTGTGGAAGTTCCAAAGGAACTGAGTTTTCTCTGCTTCCTGTCCAAGATGAAAGCAGAACAAAGATGAAGCGTGTGCAGTGTGACAGAGAGTGAGAAGAATTCTTATTTCATGTCCAACCCTCTGAGAGAAGATCAGCTGAACCACTGATGTGAAGACACAACAGGACATGTCCCTGTTTGACATCAAGTGATTCAACTCAATATATTGTCTCTGTCATAATAACAGCTTTTCTAATATATGTGTCCTCACAGACTTTCTGACTGTGGACTCTCAGAGACTCACTGTGAAGTCGTGGCCTCAGCTCTGAAGTCCAACCCCTCCCATCTGAGAGAACTGGACCTGAGTGGAAACGACCTGCAGGATCGAGGAGTGCAGCAGCTGTGTGGTGGACTGCAGAGTCCACACTGTAGACTGGAGACTCTGAGGTCAGTTGACTGACTGTTCCTATTGTAGATCTTAGATGTTGAATCCACAACTAAAGCTCCTGTGAATGTTGGTTGTTCCATTCAGTGTTTTCATTGTTCTTCTATTCTCAGCAGACTAAGAATGATTCCTTCAGTTTCACTTCATTTCACTGAGCTGTCTTCAATAATGTGTGTTCACTCATATTGAATAGTCATATTAATAATGATGTGTTTCTTTCTATAGAAGCTTTGAAGAACAGAGTGTCCCAAAAATGTCATCTGTCAGGAAGTTGTTCTGAATCCTTTGTGTTTCTAAACAAACTGTGGAAACAGTCCAAAGCTGAAACTGTTTCAACTGAAACTGTCCAGTGTTTGTCCAAGTTTGGATCCCAACAATATGTCAATATTGGACCAGACTAATATCTGACCTGATCCTCCTGAGAGCCAGAAGGAAAAAGGTTGGAATATTTCCATTTTGGAATAGAAGTGAAGACTTTGGGCCGTGAGAAACAAAGTCCTCTTTCTTTTTGGGGAAGGACACGTCCCTGTAGTGGACATTGGGTCTTGCTTTGTCCCAAAAACCACACAATAAGCATCAGTTTGCTGACGATAATGTTGGATTTTCTCTGCATTTCTATCTGATTTTTCTCACTTGATGAAACTCAGAGAAAACATATGACACAGTCAGTTGTCAACAATCTATGAATGGGATTCCAAAGCTTGTGTTTAGTGGCCAATGACACAGTGGGGATCAGTCCCAACACAAGGACATGATCTGGTCTGTGCATTGGGACTGGGCCATTAGAAAGCAGTTGTCAGCCTGTTGTCGTTGCCAAGGCCTCAAATCCTGATGCTGTGTGAAGAAGCTTTGAGTAGTTTTTGTTCCTGAACTGAAGCCAGCAGCTTTTGGTCCTGACACTGTCCACCCAGTTTGTTCCCTGATCCAAATCTCATTGTGAAGAACAAATCCACAGTGTCTCTATAAAGTTGATCCCATAGAAATGAAAGCACATGTGGAGCACAGAGACACACAGATGAAATCATGTGTCCAGGTGGTTGAGCTGTGTTTAGTGTCTGAGCTGCTGCTGCTGCTGCTGCTGCTGCTTTACCTCTGTGCTGTGCTGAGGCTGCAGCCAATAAAGCCAGAGAAGAAGATGCAGAGAGGGAAGAGACAGGAGACAGGAGAGCCTGGGGGAGCTTCCTTGGCTCAGATAGAATAAGGAGGAACAATTCAATGCATTGTTTTGCTGCACTTTGGAACTGGGTCAACAAACTTTAAGCAGGAAACTTTAAAGCTGCACAGTGACAGTATGAGCCATCAACTAGATTGATTCTGCTGTTGGCTGGAAAGCAGCTTCTCTTCCCATGTGCTGACAATAATATCATGATATAGTCAGACTATTATTACTATTATTCTGACTGTTCTCATATTATTCTTCTCATTATTATCATTCTACATTTCCCTTCAGGGATTAATCAAGTTGATCTCATCTCATTATTCTAATGAAAAGAAGAAGAATTGTCATCATCATCATCACCATCCTCATTGTCATCAACATCAGTGTCACATTGGATCTCCTTCTTTGCTTCTTTATTCAGGTTGAGGGGCTGCAGTTTGTCAGAGACCAGCTGTGGTTATCTGGTCTCAGCTCTGAAGTCCAACCCCTCCCATATGAGACACCTGGACCTGGGTGACAACGACCTCCAGGATCCAGGAGTGCAGCAGCTGTGTGGTGGACTGCAGAGTCCAGACTGTAGACTGGAGACTCTGAGGTCAGACCCCATGTTTAGGTTGTGTGCTGAGATGAATGTGATGTGAAAGTTGTGCTGACACTAAACTGCAGACATGAGGCTGATATTAGACTGATCCACACTGAGGATCTTCATGGGAAAGGCTGTTTTCCCTCTCAGAGAAATGTGGCTGCACAACATGAGTTTGTATAGATGGAGCCACAGGTGGAGCTGGCAGAGTTTCAGAGCTGAAGTCACTCCGTCTTTATTGAAGCAGCAGCATGTTGGCATTCATATTAATGACAGCTCTTTGTTCCTTTTTGGATGGGACTGCTTTGAACCTGCATCCTGTTGGCTTCAGCTGTTTGGAGGTTCCACTTTCTAAACTTCTACTTTCTAAACCTTCTTCAGCTCTGAACACATTCTGAAACATTCAACACTTTCAAGAGGAACTTTGGTTTCTAACGTCACATCTTTGCTTCTTTATTCAGGTTGGAGAGCTGTAGTTTGTCAGAGACCAGCTGTGGTTATCTGGTCTCAGCTCTGAAGTCCAACCCCTCCAATCTGAGAGAACTGGACCTGAGAGGAAACAACCTGCAGGATCCAGATGTGCAGCAGCTGTGTAATCTTGTCCAGAGTCCAGCCTGTAGCCTGCAGACTCTGAGGTCAGTAGAGGGCTGGAGTCAGTCCATGGTGCTTTCAGCAGGACTGGACTAAACCCACACTGTTTTAAAAAAAAAAAAAAAAAACAGTAAATCACTGGCAGATCAGGCTGCTAACCAAAAACCGTAAAATTAAAGTAGAATATTATAATTCAAATAATGTGCAAAAACAGTTAATTTACAGAAATTTGCAGCAAAGGTTTTGCAGGTAAATATGGTTTAGTTTTTTCTTTTTATTGTTTTTTATCATTTACCTTCAATATAGTGACAATGTCGATGTTTTTTTTTTTTTAAGGATTAAGTGTCAATGTTCAAAGTTCTACTGAAAAAAAATGAAATGTTAATTTACAGTTTTCGCCTTAGAGTTCTGTTAATTAAGTGAAAATGCTCAAAGTACTGATGACAAATATTGCAATTTTGTTAAATTAACACAAAAAAACTTCAAATAAGGTACAATGCTAAGGTTCTTCAGGAAAATACTGTTATTTTAGTCATTTTTTATTTAGTATTGCAATCACACACCTTCAACAAAAGTTATTCAAACACTTAAAACACCTTCATGCTAATGAAAGATCAGGTGAAGGTTTTAATCCACAAAAAACCCTGAAGTTTGCAGTTGAGGTAATTGGTGTTGCAAGAGTTTCCCAAACAATAGCAATGTAAAAACACACACTCACACACCTGTCGCTTTATTATAGGTTTATGTTCTTCTGTACAGGTGACATCCTGGGAGAGAGATCCCTCTCATCTGAGGTTTTTTATCACATTAAAACTATTTCTAGGAATTCTTCCTCCTTGAAATAAAGATTGTAAAGACAGAGGATGTCACAGATTGTAAACCTCATGGGGGGAAGGTAAATTGTGATGCTAGGCTATACAGACAAAACTGAAATGATATTAACTGAATTGAATTGTCATCAGGTGGCTGAGTGGTTAGCACTGTTGCCTCACAGGAAGAAGGTCCTGGGTTAGCAACCTGTCCTTTCTGTGTGGAGTTTGTGTGGGTTTACTCCCAGCAGATCCCCGTGACCCTGGTTAAGGAATGAGCGGGTATAGATGATGGATGGATTGTCATCATATCTTGCCATACATCACCCATATTGTATAATCCATATGAGGAGTTGACATTTTTTCCCAAAGAAAGTTTTAACGTGACATGGGTCATATCTGACTATATATGTATTTACCATTTCTATTTTTAGTTATATTATTTTTACCTTTTCACTATTTTTATTTTCATGCTATGTTATACAAATTTCTATTTTATTTTTTATGTTCTCTGTGTCAACTTTCTTCGCACAATTTTCTGTTATTGCATGGAGAACCTAGAACCTAAGCAACGTCCCCCTGGGGATAAATTTCTGATTCTGATATAAAGCTGACAAGGATGGTTTAGTCAGTGTACAGAAAAAGAAAACCATTCAAACTCAGCCAACAACCTTGTTGCTGAATCAGCATTCAGACCAAAAATAATAGAGAGTGAAGATAACATAAGTAGGAGAGCTTTAACAGCTCTCGCACTAATAAAGACACAGGATAACAGTAGTGTGAATGATGAAGCAGCATTCACACTAATAATGTAATGAGTTGTATTAATATCCATAGTTTCCTTTCTCTGTCACTTCAATGTCAGATCAACATGCTTTATTGCATGAATTAGAATTTAACTGGAAACATAAAACAGACAAACACTTAATATAAATAATACTTATTACATTCAAATAGTCAGCCTGTCTGCCAAACTGTGAGTCTCTGCACAGGTTATCTCTCCCTCTCTCTTTTTAGTTCACTGAAAATCAAGTTTACGTTTCACTATTGCCATAATGTCTCACATGTTGTGTGTTGCTTGTGCTTGGTTGGGCGGCTGCCTGTGTTCATATGTGTGGGGGTTTGTGTCTGTTTCTGTGTCAAAGAGCAGTTTTGGTGCCACAGTACTGAACAACTAGTGGACCGTGTGATCCTGGTACAAAGGTTTAGAGGACTGGATAGGCATCTCTGTCACTGCCCTTAAGTCCTATTTTGAAGACAGGAAATACATTGTTCGAATTGGTAACTGTCTGACTGTGGGTTCCCTCCGGTTTTCTTATGAAGTTTGCTGTATCTGACTGAATGTGAATAGGGTATTTGTGGACAGTTAGAATCCATTAGGATCTCTGTGTTCTCAGTTTGGTTTACTAGGCTATCTAAATAAGCTGACTTGATTAACAGATTCGAGCAAATAATCAGAAAGCATAAATAACGTTTTTACATCCATGTCCAGAATCTGGAAATCATATTGGTTTTCAAACATTTTCAATTTGCTTAACACGACATAATATTATTTTCAGCTCTAATGTAGGACAGATTTTAATGCCTCCACCTGTCAGCATACTCACTTTACGATTTGCTCCAAATATGAAGTGCATTATAAATGAAATGTGTTATTATTATTATTATTATTACTCAAGTACATGCCCACCTGGCCTCCACCCACGCTCCCCTTGTTTGCCTGTGTTTGAGTTATCATGGAGTTGAGGTCAACTTTTCATCAACATGGCGACTGCTGTCAGCCATCTCATGCAATGCAAAAATTATATAGATACACAAATACAAAATAAAAAAATATTGTGTTGTAATTGTTAGATTATTATGGACATAAACCCTTATAATGTGCCTCATAGTCAATTATGGTTTAAATGTAAAATTACACATAGATGAGAAATTAATGAGATTTATCTTAAAATTACAGAGAAAACCTTTAGATGTTTACTATGGATATAAACCTTTATATAATGTGCAGCATAGTTAGTTACTGTTAATCATCTTAATTTTACATACATTTTTCTGTAACTCAAGAAAATGAAAAATAGTATGTAAAATAAATACAGTAAATTTATTGCTAAAAAATGAGAAATAAACCTTTTTTGTGATTATTGAATTAATACCTAAAATAAAATATTGGTTATTAATTTACAGATAATATAAGGTAAACTTAGTTTTGTATACTATTTAAAAAAAAAAAAAACAGGAAAACTGCTGTAAAAATTTACTTTTACCGTAAGATTAGATTTTTTTTTTCTTTTTTTTTCTTTTACAGTGCAGCTTTATTTCTTAATTTATTTCAAATCCATTAAAACAGATAAATCCAATCATGTTGTCCATCGTCCCCAGAAGCCAGATCTTGTAAATAGGGGCCCAGACAGCATGAACCTCATTCTAACCTAAAATATTGTGTAATATCCTAAAATTCCTCAAACACCCAAACATCCTAAATGACAAATAACATCCAGACATATAGACACTGGCACCTGAAAAATAAACCATGACATTATAATGAAAATACCATAAGAACAACAAGTGATGCCACTTGACTTAGTTTTCAGATCAACAGGTTTAGGAATCAGTGTATGTTTGAAGCAACTTTCCCTTTAAGCTCTTTTTACAGCTGGACAGAGATGAAGATGCTTTAATGTTGTTTTCAAGCTTGTTCCAGATCTGTGGCCTCTACAGGTCACACTCAGACTTGGACATTGGACTTTGTGTTTCTTTCCCCTTAAGATGTGTTTATTTCTAGGACTTTGTCCATGTGAAGGAGAAGTGATAAGATCACACAGTCTGACATTGAGTCCATAAACTACATTGTACTTCAAGCATTGTGGGAAAAGTTGGTCTCAGGAAGTTTCATCAGTTTATTGTCACATGACCACAAGGAACTGTTTTTTCAGGCAGCTTTTAAAACAAACGTCTTTCACGTTGTCATTATGGGAAATTGTTTGTAGAATTTTGAAGATAATTAATTTAATCCATTTGAGAATAAGGCTGTAACATGAAATGTGGAAAAAGTGCTGTGAAAACTTTCCACATGTTCTGTATAGAAATAAAATGGACCTTGGCCAAAATAGTTTATGAGTCAACCTGAATAAACAGAAGACCAGTCAGGAGCCTGTTTGGTTGTGTCAGCGTGTCCATTTATTGGAAATTAGCAGAGGACAAATTCTTTTGGGTCACACGAGTTTTAATTGAAGTTCCAAACTCTTGTACAAGGACCCCTTCCTGGTCAGAAAATCGCAGTCTGCAAGCAGTTAGCTGTAACCAGCCTCGCAGGAAAGAGATGCAAAACAAAGGAAAACATGACATTATATTTTAGCCAACAATCACATCTTATTGGTTAACTACAGGAGGAGGAAGTCACGGTTTAGACTTGACTCCCCTTAGTTGGTGCTCAGGCTCAGTCCTGGCCTCTTGGCACTTGTCTCCTCCAATCCCTGGGTCCAGTGCCCTGTTGTGAGAACTAGGAAGTTAGAAGCCTCAGTCTTATCTGTCATTCCCTTATTTGGAGATATTCATCACTCAGCAGTGTCGAGGTACAGACTCTTCTCTGCCTCCAGCTTCCAGTATCTAATTATCCTGAGTCACAGCAGATCCTTAACCTGCTGTTCATAACCACATCTACATAGGAATATTATTATGCAATATTATGTGAGTGTAAGCGGTGTGTTCCTGCTGCAGAAACCTGCACTCTTTTCAATACCTTCTGTGTCTCTTCACACCGTGGAGACAGTGTTTTAGTGTGTCAGGTCTGCATGACTCTTTGCAACAATGTGCACACATTAAATAGACAATATTTAACAAGCTAAAGAGGATGTAACGGGGCAGTCGTGGCCTAATGGATAGGGACTCGGACTTGTAACCTGAAAATTGCAGGTTTGAGTCTCAGGTCTGGCGGGGAAATTGTCGGTGGCACGTAGCGAACAGCCAGTGCCCCGTCCACCTTCAATACCACGACTGAGGTGAAACTGTTTGTGTTTGCAGAGGGAGGTACCCCAGAGAGAGACCAGGGTCTGCAGGATCCAGCTGTCTGTCCATGTCAGTAGTTAGTGTAGTCCCCGACAGAAACAACAGACCGAAGCTCTTCATCTGCATTTAAATGCAGTCGTCAGAAGGAATTCACAGCTTCCAGGTGGAAAACCATCTCCGTGGTAACGGTCCCTCCCCCTGCACACCTCTGTTGACTGGTTGGTTTTTTCACTGCAGTTCACAGCGAGTGAGAAAGGACGTGAACATCCAGTCTAGAGCGTCAGCTCCAGCTGCAGAGCTAACGTGGTCAGTTCTTAGTATTATTAAATGTCTCTGCATCACTTTGACTCTACGCAGCCAAAGCAGGTCCACAAAGGATGGAATATGAGACCCAGCTCAATACTGTGCAGCACAGTAGTTCACTGAGCCAACCAGTCCCAATGAACACAGCTGCTTTTTGGATGCAAACACATGTGCAGCGTTAATGTTAATGCGTAAGATTGTGGCACCAATGAGGAACAGCCCATTAAAGAAACAGAGCTGTGCTTTATGCTCTGCTCTCTGATCAGGGTTTAGGTTTGGTGTCTCTGTTTGTCGGCCGCTTTTCTGACTGATTATTAAACTCATAAAGCCTAACACGGTCTGGGCCGGAACAGACTCCACCATCTGGCCCTTCTGTCAGTGAACATAGATGGTCTCAGTAGTATTGATTCTGAATTGATCAATGATCAGTTGATGTTGAAGGAAGCCCAGTTTGAATCAGCCTGTGTTATCACAGTCCAACCTGTTTCTAGATTCCCCTCTAGAGCTTTGTTGTATCAGCATTAACACAGTGTCATTCATTGTTTATTGTGCAGGGCTAAGGATTTACTTTGTCTGTGCAGCACCTGCATCTGCTACCATGGAAATACTTTCTGTGTCTCCATGTGCCACATCAGATTCCTCCCCCTCCTCCAACGATGCAGGCAAAGTTCTGCTTTCAAGTCTAACAACACGACTGAGAGTAGATATTATTTTATTGATGAGCTGAGCTATTGTTCAATTCTAATATCTGATCTTATCTAGCATGTTGATTCTGTGGCCTATTTATTCAGTCGCTCTGTTGGACTCTGCCTGCAGACTTTAAAAAAAGCTGGAGATGCTCATGATGTCACAAAGACATTTAGACAGAAGTTTCCACCAAACTGCTTGGAAGGTAGTAAGTCCTGCAGCCACAGGACGACCTGCTGTAGGTCTCTCCAACAACATGGTCATGACATCAGGATCAGCTGCCTGGACTTTCTGAAGGCTTGTGTTTCAGTCCATTTCCCACAAGTGTGTAGCATAAAGAGACGTGCAGTCAGCTGGAAACAAAGTCCTCTTAACAGCAGGCCTGGATAAGGCTGCACTGACAACAGCACAGATTTCTTCCAGCATTAAAGAAAACCTGTCTCTTCTAATGTGAGACTGTGTTCCACAAACTGAACCTCCCTTTGCTGTTGTCCTGGACTGGATCAATGCAGCAACACTCTGCCCATCCTGGACCCAAACAGGAAGCAGTTTGTCCCTTTAATGCTTCAGTTGATTGACAACACACACACACATAATAATGAGACTAAGTCAAACTAAAGCAGTTGAGGAAAGAGAAACACATCTTTCCACATGTGGAGCAGCTCAGGCCTCTGGCTGTTCTAAATAGAGCTCAGCCTGTGTCTACAGTGGTAGTGACTGAAAACATCCTAGTTGTTCCCAGCGTTATGTTTGCAGTCCCCTGGTGCTGCTGTTGCATCAGGAATGCAGTGGTTGAAACCCTTCCAAAAAACTCCAACATGCAGTTCTCCTTCAGTTTCCTGCTGTTATTGTGCAGCTTTGAAGGGATTGATCCACTTCCAGACGTGGTGTCATTGATGCACTTTGGAAAAGGAAGTTGGTTCTTTTTCATTGAGTTAGTAAAATGATTCCATCTCCTTTGTTCAGACTGAGGAGTCTCATTGTTTGATGACTTTATTTCTGCTGTCACATGGAAATGTTTCTGTCTTATCACTTTTTCTGTTTCTCACCACATTTCTCTTCTTCTCTCTTCTTTCTTTCCCTCAATGAACATCTCACTGGATCATCTTGATGTTGAGCTGCAAACCTTTGCAAACTGACAAACTCAGTGTTGAATGTTGATCAGATTCCAAACTTCATTATCAGCCAGTTCAGCTGTGGAGGAAAACTGATTTAAAGCCAGCTGGGAGACAGCTGGGAGTTTCCAGCTTCTGTCCAGTCCAACAATAAGAAAGTTTCCTCACTCAACATGTCTCCACCTCAACTAATCCCAGTTTGCTTCATGTCCACAGGGACAGGACCAGGACTCAGGTATCTGAGGAGCAGCGGCTGTCCAGCTGTGCTTTGTGTCAGGAAGTCCTGAAGGATCCAGTCGCTACCAGCTGTGGACACTGGTTCTGCAGACGGTGCATCACCTCATACTGGGACCAGTCTGGTTCACCAGGAGACTGTCCCTGTCCCCAGTGTGGAGAAAGACCCAGAACCAGTAGGACCCACTGATTGTTCTACATTTGAATTGGTCCTTCACAGTCGAGATTCTGTGTCACACAAACGTCTGTTTGATTGGACCCTTTTTCTTGTCTTCCAGTGGACTCTGGTCTGCAGGAGGTTTTAGATCAACATAAGACTAGTCTGAGGACCAGATGTGAACGTGTGACTGAAGGACCTGATCCAGCAGGAAGTGGAACCCTCCTCAACAGGATCTACACTGAGCTCTACATCACAGAGGGACTGAGTGAAGAGGTTAATACCCAACATGAGGTCAGGCAGCTGGAGACCACTTCCAAGATGGAGACCCTGCATGAAACTCCAATCAAGTGCCACGAGATCTTTAAAGCCTCCCCTGACCAGCAGAGACCCATCAGAGTGGTTCTGACCAACGGCGTCGCTGGTGTTGGAAAAACCTTCTCAGTGCAGAAGTTCAGTCTGGACTGGGCAGAGGGCTCAGAAAACCAAGATGTCAGTCTGCTGGTCCTGCTTTCGTTCAGGGAGCTGAACCTGATCAAAGATGAGCAGATCAGTCTTCTCAGGCTGCTCCATGTTTTCCATCCAACATTACAGAAGGTCACAGCAGAGCAGCTGGCTGTCTGTAAAGTTCTGTTCATCTTTGACGGCCTGGACGAAAGCAGACTTTCACTGGATTTCAACAACAGGAAGCTGGTGTCTGATGTCACACAGGAGGCCTCGGTCAAGGAGCTGCTGACAAACCTCATCCAGGGGAATCTGCTTCCCTCGGCTCTGGTCTGGATAACTTCCCGACCCGCGGCGGCCAATGGGATCCCTCCTACGTGTGTGGACAGGCTGACAGAAGTCCGAGGCTTCACCGACGCCCAGAAGGACGAGTACTTCAGGAGGAGGTCCAGGGATGAAGAGCTGTCCAGCAGAATCATCTCACACATCAAGGCATCCAGGAGCCTCGACATCATGTGTCAAATCCCAGTCTTCTGCTGGATCACTGCTACAGTTCTGGAGCACATGTTGACCACAGAGCCGAGAGGAGAGCTGCCCAAGACCCTGACTGACCTGTACTCACACTTCGTGCTGGTTCAGACAAACAGGAAGAAGCACAAGTACCATGAAGGACATGAGACGAGTCCACGGCAGCTGACGGAGGATGACAGGGAAGTTCTTCTGAAGCTGGGGAGGCTGGCGTTTGAACATCTGGAGGAAGGAAACATCCTGTTCTACCAAGAAGACCTGGAGCAGTGTGGTCTGGATGTTCCAGAGGCCTCGGTGTACTCAGGAGTCTGTACAGAGGTCTTCAAAAGGGAGAGTGTGATCTTCCAGAAATCAGTCTACTGCTTTGTTCATCTGAGTGTTCAGGAGTTTCTGGCTGCAGTCTACATGGTCCACTGTTACTCCAACAGGGAGATACAGGTACTGGAGAAGTTCCTGGGGGAATATGGATATTATGATTATGATGATGATGATGATGGCTCCATGGCTCCCAACTTCCTGTTGACAACCATGGAGAAATCCCAGGACAGTGAAAGTGGCCACCTGGACCTGTTTGTCCGCTTCCTTCATGGCCTCTTTCTGGAGTCCAACCAGAGAGTCTTAGGAGGCCTGCTGGGTCAGAGAAAAACCAGTCCAGGAACCATCCAGAGCGCCATCAACAACCTGAAGGAGTTCGACAGAGATGATATCTGTCCTGACAGAAGCATCAACATCTTCCACTGTCTGATGGAGCTGAACGACCACTCAGTCCATCAGGAGATCCAAGAGTTCCTGAAGTCAGGGAACAGATCAGAGAAGAGACTCTCTGAGATCCAGTGCTCAGCTCTGGCCTACATGCTGCAGATGTCAGAGGAGGTTCTGGATGAGTTGGACCTCGAGAAGTACAAGACATCAGTCCAGGGACGACTGAGACTGATTCCAGCTGTGAGGAACTGCAGAAAGGCTGAGTAAGTCCAGATGTGCCCAAGTGAAAAAAATCTATTTTTGTATATTTTCTAAAAGTATATTGAGTATACTTTTGAAATACTTTGAAATACTTGAAGTTGTGTTAAAATGAAACCAGTGAAGTTGCTGGAAGCTGCACTATAAATCTGCTTTAGTACATGAAAAACCTATTTTTCACGTATTATTGGGTACTTTTGCTGCCCAAAATACTACACTACTGTTAAAATATACATGAAACATTTGAAGTTGACTTGTTGCAAATGTCCAAAATCTCTAGTGACATTAAACTGACAGTGTATTACTAATAGACTTTGAGCCAAAGTAAATGTACTTGAAATATACTCTGAACTCATTTGAACTATGTATGAAATACAATAGAATGAGGTTTGAAATGTGAAAAAAGTATGCAAAGTATATTTTTCCAAGTATTTGAGTATTTGTTGTGAAACTGAGCCACTGACTTTGTGTTAAATTGCAACCAAGTTGAACATGTTGCATTAAAAGACACAATGATATTGGATTGATATTCCTAGTAAATATAAGTCCACTATAAGCATCATTGTGTGTTTAATAAATACACCAACAATGCCCTCTGAATGGATTCTCCAAACACTGAGTTTGAAATGTAGATACTTTACTTAGATTCCAATCCAATGATGTTGGACTAAAAGCACTACTTCCTGTTAGCATGTTCTCAAATGCTCTTACTTTGAAAAGCCCAGTGCACTTTGAAGACGTTCTAAAAGTCAAAATCTGTTGAAAGTAAAGTGCACTTTGAAGAAATCTGCTAAATGACTAATGAAGTAATGAGATCTACGTTTCAACACAAGCACAAATACACTTGTAAAATGTGTGAACACACTTTATCTGCTAAAAGTAGAATTGAAGTCTGAAACAATAGATTGATTTTTCACTTGGGTGATCATCACCATAATGTTCCTCTTGTTTATTGTGAGAATGACAGCAGCTGGATTTTGTCCCAGATGTTCTTGAGCTGTTCCAAATGGTGTCAGTCCAAAAGCTGCAGATGTTCCTGTTGTTTTTTTCTCTCTGTCCAGTGAATGAACACAGTTCTTCTTTTTCTTTCCAATGGTTTTTCCATGGGACACATTTTTCTTCTGTTTCTCTCCACACACTGATGTTTTTCTGCCACATGTGGACAAATGTCCAACATTGGACTAAACAGGGACAGGCCTGTTGTGGAAGTTCCAAAGGAACTGAGTTTTCTCTGCTTCCTGTCCAAGATGAAAGCAGAACAAAGATGAAGCGTGTGCAGTGTGACAGAGAGTGAGAAGAATTCTTATTTCATGTCCAACCCACTGAGAGAAGATCAGCTGAACCACTGATGTGAAGACACAACAGGACATGTCCCTGTTTGACATCAAGTGGTTCAACTCAATATATTGTCTCTGTCATAATAACAGCTTTTCTAATATATGTGTCCTCACAGACTTTCTTACTCTGGACTCTCAGAGACTCACTGTGAAGTCGTGGCCTCAGCTCTGAAGTCCAACCCCTCCCATCTGACAGAACTGGACCTAAGCTGGAACTGGGACCTGGAGGATCGAGGAGTGCAGCAGCTGTGTGGTGGACTGCAGAGTCCACACTGTAGACTGGAGACTCTGAGGTCAGTTGACTGACTGTTCCTATTGTAGATCTTAGATGTTGAATCCACAACTAAAGCTCCTGTGAATGTTGGTTGTTCCATTCAGTGTTTTCATTGTTCTTCTATTCTCAGCAGACTAAGAATGATTCCTTCAGTTTCACTTCATTTCACTGAGCTGTCTTCAATAATGTGTGTTCACTCATATTGAATAGTCATATTAATAATGATGTGTTTCTTTCTATAGAAGCTTTGAAGAACAGAGTGTCCCAAAAATGTCATCTGTCAGGAAGTTGTTCTGAATCCTTTGTGTTTCTAAACAAACTGTGGAAACAGTCCAAAGCTGAAACTGTTTCAACTGAAACTGTCCAGTGTTTGTCCAAGTTTGGATCCCAACAATATGTCAATATTGGACCAGACCAATATCTGACCTGATCCTCCTGAGAGCCAGAAGGAAAAAGGTTGGAATATTTCCATTTTGGAATAGAAGTGAAGACTTTGGGCCGTGAGAAACAAAGTCCTCTTTCTTTTTGGGGAAGAACACGTCCCTGTAGTGGACATTGGGTCTTGCTTTGTCCCAAAAACCACACAATAAGCATCAGTTTGTTGACGATAATGTTGGATTTTCTCTGCATTTGTATCAGATTTTTCTCACTTGATGAAACTCAGAGAAAACATATGACACAGTCAGTTGTCAACAATCTATGAATGGGATTCCAAAGCTTGTGTTTAGTGGCCAATGACACAGTGGGGATCAGTCCCAACACAAGGACATGATGTGGTCTGTGCATTGGGACTGGGCCATTAGAAAGCAGTTGTCAGCCTGTTGTCATTGCCAAGGCCTCAAATCCTGATGCTGTGTGAAGAAGCTTTGAGTAGTTTTTGTTCCTGAACTGAAGCCAGCAGCTTTTGGTCCTGACACTGTCCACCCAGTTTGTTCCCTGATCCAAATCTCATTGTGAAGAACAAATCCACAGTGTCTCTATAAAGTTGATCCCATAGAAATGAAAGCACATGTGGAGCACAGAGACACACAGATGAAATCATGTGTCCAGGTGGTTGAGCTGTGTTTAGTGTCTGAGCTGCTGCTGCTGCTGCTGCTGCTTTACCTCTGTGCTGTGCTGAGGCTGCAGCCAATAAAGCCAGAGAAGAAGATGCAGAGAGGGAAGAGACAGGAGACAGGAGAGCCTGGGGGAGCTTCCTTGGCTCAGATAGAATAAGGAGGAACAATTCAATGCATTGTTTTGCTGCACTTTGGAACTGGGTCAACAAACTTTAAGCAGGAAACTTTAAAGCTGCACAGTGACAGTATGAGCCATCAACTAGATTGATTCTGCTGTTGGCTGGAAAGCAGCTTCTCTTCCCATGTGCTGACAATAATATCATGATATAGTCAGACTATTATTACTATTATTCTGACTGTTCTCATATTATTCTTCTCATTATTATCATTCTACATTTCCCTTCAGGGATTAATCCAGTTGATCTCATCTCATTATTCTAATGAAAAGAAGAAGAATTGTCATCATCATCATCACCATCCTCACTGTCATCAACATCAGTGTCACATTGGATCTCCTTCTTTGCTTCTTTATTCAGGATGGAGAACTGCAGGTTGTCAGAGACCAGCTGTGGTTATCTGGTCTCAGCTCTGAAGTCCAACCCCTCCCATCTGAGAGAACTGGACCTGAGAGGAAACAACCTGAAGGATCCAGATGTGCAGCAGCTGTGTGATCTTGTCCAGAGTCCAGACTGTAGCCTGCAGACCCTGAGGTCAGTAGAGGGCTGGAGTCAGTCCATGGTGCTTTCAGCAGGACTGGACTAAACCCAGCTTTTTTTTAAATTTCATTTATTTCACAAATCCATTAAAACAGATAAATCCGATCATGTTGTCCATCGTCCCCAGAAGCCAGATCTTGTAAATAGGGGCCCAGACAGCATGAACCTCATTCTAACCTAAAATATTGTGTAATATCCTAAAATTCCTCAAACACCCAAACATCATAAATGACAAATATCATCCAGATATATAGACACTGGCACCTGAAAAATAAACCATGAAATTATAATGAAAATACCAAAAGAACAACAAGTGATGCCACTTGTGTCATGCTCTTAGTGATTTCTGATCTTTGGATCACAGCTTACCCTACACAGAAATACCTGTTGAAATCAGTTGAAATACCCAGAGTCAGTTCAATGATCAAAGAGTGTTTATTTACAATAACATAAGACGACTAGTTGTATTACTGGTGGATGAGTGCTCAGGAGAGGGACATCTTAGGGAAAACTCCAGTGTTGACTCGGTGGGCTGCAGAGTCCACTGGACCGGGAGCGATGATGGAAGAGAGGGGGAACTCAATTAGTGGAACCCGTTGGGCGTGAAGGATTGTGTCCTCTCTGTAGCTCCAGCAACGACTCCGTCCGAACTTGGAGTGACAGAGAGAAAAGAGAGATTAGTGGGAATGTTGCGAGAAGGGATTAACGCACCTGCCTTCCTAGCTTTCAGGTGCAGCGTGGATTCTCGCGTCCTTCTCTGGTTCACTCCTGTGATTTAGTGTCCGGTAGCGTCCACTCGGAGTGATCTCGATTCTGAAGCTTGAACCCTCTGTCTCCTTCCTCTTTCTCCTCTGTTGATGTTTCCTCGTAGGGAAAAAGTTCCAAGCTCTTTAGTCGACAGGATCCTCCCAACAAACGGTGAAGTTTGACACTTTCTCAGGAAACTGCTGAATGAATGAGAGAGTGGGCGCAGTCTTCTGTACAATTGAAAACAGACAACCTGGCAGCTTGTTGCTGCCCAGGTCTGCTATTTAAATGGGAGAGTCGACACAGGTGAAAAGTGTTAACCTAATTAGTCAATGTGCTTGAGTGTAGTGTTACTACATCCTGTTGGTGTTATCAGAATAAGAGCTCCTCTCCCAGAAGCCTTATTCTGGAACGTTACAACTTGACTTAGTTTTCAGATCAACAGGTTTAGGAATCAGTGTATGTTTGAAGCAACTTTCCCTTTAAGCTCTTTTTACAGCTGGACAGAGATGAAGATGCTTTAATGTTGTTTTCAAGCTTGTTCCAGATCTGTGGCCTCTACAGGTCACACTCAGACTTGGACATTGGACTTTGTGTTTCTTTCCCCTTAAGATGTGTTTATTTCTACGACTTTGTCCATGTGAAGGAGAAGTGATAAGATCACACAGTCTGACATTGAGTTCATAAACTACATTGTACTTCAAGCACTGTGGGAAAAGTTGGTCTCAGGAAGTTTCATCAGTTTATTGTCCTAAAAAAGAAGGTCAGAGGGGGCATTTATCTTAGTCCATGATATGACACGTAAGACTTCCTGTAATTTAGATCATAGGTAGATCATTTCTAAGATCAGATCACTTGGATATGTATCAGACCATATAACATTACAGTAGTTTAAGTGGGGCTCAAATGGAGATTTTTGCTCTTTATTGCTTTTGGTACCAGCCCACAAAGCAGGGAAAGATTAAAACAACAGACTAGTGGCTCCAAAATATCATCCATGATGGGTTTTATCAGTTTACTACAGATGGCGTCCAGGCCTTCTGGAGCTTTTCATGCTCATAATGATTTTAGAAACTTAAACTTTAACTTTGTTAGAATCATAATTCAAAGTATTTCCTGTGTTTGCTGCATCACTGGTGTCAGGTAGCTCAGTGGTTTTATGATCCCAGCCAAGGACTTTATTGATGAGGGCAGTCTCAGTGCTGTGATGGAGCCTAGAACCTGACTGAAGATCATCAAAGCAGTTGTTTAGCAGGAGAAAGTCAGGAAGTTGTTGGTCAACAACTTTTTCAAGGACTTTGCCTAAAAACAGCAGGTTTGATATGGGCCGGTAGTTGTTCAGGACTGTGGCATCAGGACTGGTCTCCTTCAGGAGAGGCTTGATGACAGCAGGTTTCAAGGCCCTTGGAAATGTTCCAGACTGTAGTGAGTTATTAACTAACTAAGGTGAGTTGTGGTAACAAACTGCTTAGTGCTGATTTCAGAAATCTAGAGGGTCAAACATGGAGGCAGCAGGTGGGTGGACTCAGACTGGAGATGGTCTCTTCAACTGTTTTGTCATTGACAGGTGTAAAATGTGTCAGTTCTACCAAGTGTCTCCTGGATGGCTGCAGAGTTGGGATCTGTGTTGGGCAGTTTATTGCAGGTTTAATCCCTTGAACCTTGTCATTAAGAATAAAGCTAACTCATTGATTTAGATGTTGACATTAGTTCTGATGACAATGGAGACGGAGGGTTTGTTCATCTACTCACTGTAGCAAACAGGACACGTGACTTGTTCCTGCTGTTGTTGATGAGTTCAGAAAAATACATTTCTCTCTTTCTACGTAGAGTTTCATTGAACACACACAACATCTGCTTCTAAATGTCATAATGAACTTGGAGCTTTGATTTAGTCCTTTCTGCCTGTTCCTGATCCCTTTACCTTTAACAGAAACAGTCACATCCAGGACTTTTAGAACATTTGCAGTAATAATAAAGTGATAATAACTAAAGAGTCCAACTCTGTGAAGACGACTGAAAGCATCTCCGTAGAATCATCAATAACATCTTGACAACATTGGGCAGGTTTGGAAATGATGATGTCGAGAACAGAGGGAGATGATTTTAGCTCCATTTGAGAAGATCCATCCTCTAATGATGAAAACTCCCCAAATGACTGTGGGCAACCAAGTTCTCCCTAAACAAGGCACAGACCCTTTTTGTTTTCTCCTGTTTCTGATAGAAATGTGACATTAGGTGGTGGATTCAATAAGAACTGCACTTCCTGTCCTGCTGTCTAACCAAGTTTCTGTTAGAAACATCAAATCAAGATTGTAAGAGGAGATAAAATTATTGATTAAAAATGATTAGTTACATAAAGATTGACATTGAGCTGCAAGTTTGAAATTAGTTTGACTGGGACCTGAAACTATCTGTCTTCAGGGGATTTGAATCAGATTTCTCTGGTTGGACAGTCTGTCTCTCTTTTAGCCACTCTATGACTTTGGACTGGAGCTATAGCACTAGGGGAGAGAGTTCTCTCCCTGGGCCTCAGGTCGATAAGTGGTTTATTATGGCTATAAGTCCTGGAACAGAGGCCCTGGGTGTCCTAGTCTCTGATAGTAGCATTGATGCTAGTCAGGATCTTTGGTCTGGGAGCAGGTGGGGGGGTCTATCAGGGGTGCTCTGAGGAAAGACAGGTTAGGGGTAAGGGGCACCATTTTGATTCCTGATTCCACCAAGGTTTCCAAATGATTTTGAAATCCCATTGGTGAAGCTGGACAATGATGAGTCTGCAGAGGATGTGGATGCAGCTGGGGGGGGTCCAGGCCAGTGGAGGGGCTACCTTTCTGGTCTCCACTGCACCCACATGCAGGATCAGCTGTTGGACTCCTTGGTGTTTTGAGATGACCTGGGGGAGGAGAGCTGCTGTATCAGTGACCATGGCACTTGGGTAGCTGCATGTAATAATCCTGCTGTTCATGTCACTGACAGCAGCAGGATATCTCTATCCTTCACATCTGGCCCAGAATCTTTGTCTCTGTCTCTCTGACTGGCTCCATGGCTCCATTTGTCATTCAATTAGGACTTTTTGTGCTTGTTTCTCAGTCACAGCAGACATTTGTTGCTCATTAGAATTTAGACCAGACAGTAGTTGAAACCTGTTTCTGAGCTGTATGTTTGATGATCCTACATATGCTCCTGGGGTGCCACCATTCTTCTTTCTAATCCTGTGACGCTTTGGCACCAAGTTTATTCCAGGTGGCTTCATTCTGATGGTGAACATAACATTTATTACTGACCACTGGGTCTGAACAGGAGCGTGTCCTAGTCCTTTTTCAGATTCCAGACCAAGACTCTTCATTTGTAACACACTGATTTCCTGAAGATGTATCCTGCAGTTTGGGCACAATGTGTTTTCTTTTCCACACGTGTTGAAAAATGAACAATCCCTGACTGTAGTCACTCAATAGGCCAGATTAGGTGTTAAAAGTAAAATTCATTAGATCTTTGTCTGCTGTCGCTATGGTTACCTGCCGATGGTATCCCAGTGGGTGGTTCTGACTTCAGCTCCATCCTGAGTCCTGTCCCGTCTTCCTCTGTGTCTCTGACAGCTGTCAATCCCAGAGAAAAGCTCAATCCTTCAGAAACTTTGAAACTTCCTGGTTGTGGAGCAGGATCAGCAGTTTGTGGACTCAGAGCTCCAGAGACAGAGAACTGACCAGTGACTGATGGGATATCAATAAAACCATGTTTGTCTTTGCAGATGTCGGTATCCCAGACAGAGACCAGGTTCTCCAGGATCCATCTGTCTGTCTATGAAGAATGACTGCTTCAAAGGAGACCCTCCAGTCTTCAGTCCTGAACCTGGACCCCCAGACACCAAGTAAGAGCCTGTTTCTACTGTGAACTGACTGTTCCATCAGTGTGTGAGTGTGAATGGGTGATTGGGCAAAGAGTGTAAAAAACACTTGAGTTGACTTGAGTGTAGAAAAGTCCTATAGAAGTATAAGACCATTCACTTTTACCATTCAGGTGGTCTATGATCTTACCAGGCCACTTCATAGCCCAGGTCTGCTGTTAGGAAAACCCTTCTATGGTTTTGAAAGGAGCCAGCTGAGGTGGCCCGGGCATCTGTTCTGGATCTGTTCTTCATCCCACCTACTCCTCTCATCTTGCTTTTCGGAGTTGACGTTTTTACCGTTACATACAGAGTCAGATTCCGTCTTCCTCTCAGCGTCTCTGACAGCTGTCAGTCCAGAGAAAAGAGTCTGTCAAAACCGCAAGGTTTTGTTTTTGAAGGACCAATAAATGCTCAGGACCAGTACTCAGTGCAGACAGGGTTTTATTTCAAAGAAATCAAAAACACAGAAACAAAGGCTTGGGTCAAAGAAGCACAAAGGGTTAACAGCAGCCAAGAACGAAACATGAAACCTGGGACTCGGACACGACACTAGGAGACACACAACTCAGGGGAACACAGAATACGGTCTGGTAGCACACCTACGGGGACACAGACTCACACAGGGAATTCAGAGACGGGGAACTCGGAATACGGTCTGGTCACTCACTCTCTCGGGGACACAGACTCACACAGGACTCGGGAGACGGTCTGGTCGCACACTCATGGGGACACAGACTCATACAGAAAACTCTAACACACAAGACTCGGAACTGCAGGGGTCACACACACACTGGGGACACCACAGGCAGACAGAACATACAGATGCGGACTAGGAGAACAGAGACTCGGAAAAACACATTAAGAAAAGAACTACTTAACCAACAAAGGCTCCAAAGACCAAAATCCAAAACAAGGGAAAAATCACGCAGGGCTGGAACGAGGCTGGGGAGAGCAATAACTAAGACAAAACAACCTGGCAAGGAACAAAGGGAAAAGGAGGGGTATATAACTAAGGGAGAAAACAAGACACAGGTGTGACAAATCAAAATCAAAAACAAGTTACTTCCTTCAAAGTAAAAGTCCAACACAGGAAGTCCATGGCAGGGTCCTGACACAGTCCTTTGGAAACTTTGAAACTTCCTGGTTGTGGAGCAGGATCAGCAGTTTGTTGGAGAGCTTTGTGTTCTGGTTTCATCCTCCTGGTAGAGGGAGAAGGTGATTGAGCAGGTGCTGGATGTGGTTCTCCCCAGCCTCAGCTGCTGCCTCTGGTCAGTCAGAAAGCTGGTTGTCCACTAAAAGACAGGTGGGGGCTGGCACAGTTTTCAAATGACAAAGCTGTGATTTAAACTCTGATTAAAACATGATTTTAAACTACAGACTGGAAACAGTCCAGTGTCCTCAGGCCCCACACACTCTGCCCTGATCGTCAGGCCTCATGTGGATCCTGCAGAGTAAGTGAGTGAGTGGAACCAGAACAATCAACCAGTAAGTTTGACTTTAGTGCTGCAGCTACAACACTAAGATTAGTGTCAGAGCCAAAGAGTAGGCTGCATCAGTCCTCTGGGCCCATTTTGGTTTCAGAGCACAGGTTGCACGACAGAAAGCTCTTGAACATGCCTGGATAAGGCAGCAGAAATGTTTGAGAACACCACATATATCTTGCAGCATTAAAGAAAACTAGAAACAGTTGTTACCTGTGCCTGATAATACAACACAGTCTATTTCAATACAAAACTAAAACTCTCTTTGCTGCTGTCCTGCGTTGGATCAACATGGCACATACACTCTGCTGAATTAGAGCAGGACTCGAGAGGTTGAATCATGACAACTGGACTTTTAGTTTTTAGGTTGAAACATTTCACTACTCATCCAAGTGGCTTCATCAGTCTAAGAAAAACTGGACTGGAACCTGCAATCTATCTCTCAGGTTGGTTTCACTCCACCTCTAGTTCCATAGGCTCACTAGGTGAGCTATGTAAACCAGGTGAGTCATTAGACCCACAGTCCTGAGTTGGTTTGACTTCACACCTGGTCTGAATAGGCTCATTAGGTGAACAAAAGGAGTGAGCTCAGGTGAGGGTCATTAGGATCTAATGGTGGACTCATGTGACCCCTCTGATTCACCAACTGTTTGTAGTGTGTGTCCTCCCTGGAAGACATTTGATGTGGTCTTTATCCTGCCTTGTTGAAAGTCCACTTAGGGTAGTCACACAGCTCACAAGTGTGGGTCTAATGACTTTGACCTGATGTACATAGTCTCACCTAATGAGCATATGGGACTAGGGGTGGACTGAAACCAACCTGAAAGATAAATTGGAGGTTCCATACCGGCTTTCCCTTAGACTGATGAAGCCACTTGGATTATCAACCTAAAAACTAGAAGTCCAGTTGTCATGACTCAACCTATAGATAACTTCACCTGGACTGAGAATCTTCACAGACATTAAAACTGAAGATGCAGTTTCTCTTTAATGCATCAGTTGATTGACAACGCACACACACACATAATAATGAGACTAAGTCAAACTAAAGCAGTTGAGGAAAGAGAAACACATCTTTCCACATGTGGAGCAGCTCAGGCCTCTGGCTGTTCTAAATAGAGCTCAACCTGTGTCTACAGTGGTAGTGACTGAAAACATCCTAGTTGTTCCCAGCGTTATGTTTGCAGTCCCCTGGTGCTGCTGTTGCATCAGGAATGCAGTGGTTGAAACCCTTCCAAAAAACTCCAACATGCAGTTCTCCTTCAGTTTCCTGCTGTTATTGTGCAGCTTTGAAGGGATTGATCCACTTCCAGACGTGGTGTCATTGATGCACTTTGGAAAAGGAAGTTGGTTCTTTTTCATTGAGTTAGTAAAATGATTCCATCTCCTTTGTTCAGACTGAGGAGTCTCATTGTTTGATGACTTTATTTCTGCTGTCACATGGAAATGTTTCTGTCTTATCACTTTTTCTGTTTCTCACCACATTTCTCTTCTTCTCTCTTCTTTCTTTCCCTCAATGAACATCTCACTGGATCATCTTGATGTTGAGCTGCAAACCTTTGCAAACTGACAAACTCAGTGTTGAATGTTGATCAGATTCCAAACTTCATTATCAGCCAGTTCAGCTGTGGAGGAAAACTGATTTAAAGCCAGCTGGGAGACAGCTGGGAGTTTCCAGCTTCTGTCCAGTCCAACAATAAGAAAGTTTCCTCACTCAACATGTTTCCACCTCTACTAATCCCAGTTTGCTTCATGTCCACAGGGACAGGACCAGGACTCAGGTCTCTGAGGAGCAGCGGCTGTCCAGCTGTGCTTTGTGTCAGGACGTCCTGAAGGATCCAGTCTCTACCAGCTGTGGACACTGGTTCTGCAGACAGTGTATCACCTCATACTGTGACCAGTCTGGTTCACCAGGAGACTGTCCCTGTCCCCAGTGTGGAGAAAGACCCAGAACCAGTAAGACCCACTTATTGTTCTACATTTGAGTTGGTCCTTCACGGTTGAAATTCTGTGTCACACAAACGTCTGTTTGATTGGACCCTTTTTCTTGTCTTCCAGTGGACTCTGGTCTGCAGGAGGTTTTAGATCAACATAAGACCAGTCTGAGGACGAGATGTGAACGTGCGACTGAAGGACCTGATCCAACAGGAAGTGGAATCCTCCTCAACAGGATCTACACTGACCTCTACATCACAGAAGGACTGAGTGAAGAGGTTAATACCCAACATGAGGTCAGGCAGCTGGAGAGCACTTCCAAGATGAAGACCCTCCATGACACTCCAATCAAGTGCCACGAGATCTTTAAAGCCTCCCCTGACCAGCAGAGACCCATCAGAGTGGTTCTGACCAACGGCGTCGCCGGTGTTGGAAAAACCTTCTCAGTGCAGAAGTTCAGTCTGGACTGGGCAGAGGGCTCAGAAAACCAAGACGTCAGTCTGCTGGTCCTGCTTTCGTTCAGGGAGCTGAACCTGATCAAAGATGAGCAGATCAGTCTTCTCAGGCTGCTCCATGTTTTCCATCCAACATTACAGAAGGTCACAGCAGAGCAGCTGGCTGTCTGTAAAGTCCTGTTCATCTTTGACGGCCTTGATGAAAGCAGACTTTCACTGGATTTCAACAACAGGAAGGTGGTGTCTGATGTCACACAGGAGGCCTCGGTCAACGAGCTGCTGACAAACCTCATCCAGGGGAATCTGCTTCCCTCGGCTCTGGTCTGGATAACTTCCCGACCCGCGGCGGCCAATCGGATTCCTCCTGAGTGTGTGGACAGGCTGACAGAAGTCCGAGGCTTCACAGATGCCCAGAAGGACGAGTACTTCAGGAGGAGGTCCAGGGATGAAGAGCTGTCCAGCAGAATCATCTCACACATCAAGGCATCCAGGAGCCTCCACATCATGTGTCAAATCCCAGTCTTCTGCTGGATCACTGCTACAGTTCTGGAGCACATGTTGACCACAGAGCAGAGAGGAGAGCTGCCCAAGACCCTGACTGACCTGTACTCACACTTCCTGCTGGTTCAGACAAACAGGAAGAAGCACAAGTACCATGAGGGACATGAGACGAGTCCACGTCAGCTGACGGAGGCTGACGGGGAAGTTCTTCTGAAACTGGGGAGGCTGGCGTTTGAACATCTGGAGGAAGGAAACATCATGTTCTACCAAGAAGACCTGGAGCAGTGTGCTCTGGATGTTCCAGAGGCCTCAGTGTACTCAGGAGTCTGTACAGAGATCTTCAAAAGAGAGAGTGTGATCTTCCAGAAATCAGTCTACTGCTTTGTTCATCTGAGTGTTCAGGAGTTTCTGGCTGCAGTCTACATGGTCCACTGTTACTCCAACAGGAAGACACAGGTACTGGCCAAGTTCCTGGGCGGAAAGATGTACTCCAAAATGGAATATAAAGATGGATACCTTCATGTGACAGTCATGTCCCTTGAAAAACATAAAACATTGGATGACTTCCTCAAAATATTCATGGAGAAATCCCTAGACAGTAAAAGTGGCCACCTGGACCTGTTTGTCCGCTTCCTTCATGGCCTCTGTCTGGAGTCCAACCAGAGAGTCTTAGGAGGCCTGCTGGGTCAGACAGAGACCAGTCCAGAAACCATCCAGAGAGCCATCAACAACCTGAAGGAGATGAACACAGATGATATCTCTCCTGACAGAAGCATCAACATCTTCCACTGTCTGATGGAGCTGAACGACCACTCAGTCCATCAGGAGATCCAAGAGTTCCTGAAGTCAGGGAACAGATCAGAGAAGAGTCTCTCTGAGATCCAGTGCTCAGCTCTGCCCTACATGCTGCAGATGTCAGAGGAGGTTCTGGATGAGTTGGACCTGAAGAAGTACAACACATCAGACCAGGGACGTCGGAGACTGATTCCAGCTGTGAGGAACTGCAGAAAGGCTGAGTAAGTCCAGATGTGCTCAAGTGAAAAAAATCTATTTTTGTATAGTTTCTAAAAGTATATTGAGTATACTTTTGAAATACTTTGAAATACTTGAAGTTGTGTTAAAATGAAACCAGTGAATTTGCTGGAAGCTGCAGTATAAATCTGCTTTAGTACATGAAAAACCTATTTTTCACGTATTATTGGGTACTTTTGCTGCCCAAAATACTACACTACTGTTAAAATATACATGAAACATTTGAAGTTGACTTGTTGCAAATGTCCAAAATCTCTAGTGACATTAAACTGACAGTGTATTACTAATAGACTTTGAGCCAAAGTAAATGTACTTGAAATATACTCTGAACTCATTTGAACTATGTATGAAATACAATAGAATGAGGTTTGAAATGTGAAAAAAGTATGCAAAGTATATTTTTCCAAGTATTTGAGTATTTGTTGTGAAAATGAGCCACTGACTTCGTGTTAAATTGCAACCAAGTTGAACATATTGCATTAAAAGACACAATGATATTGGATTGATATTCCTAGTAAATATAAGTCCACTATAAGCATCATTGTGTGTTTAATAAATACACCAACAATGCCCTCTGAATGGATTCTCCAAACACTGAGTCTGAAATGTAGATACTTTCCTTAGATTCCAATCCAATGATGTTGGACTAAAAGCACTACTTCCTGTTAGCATGTTCTCCAATGCTCTTACTTTGAAAAGCCCAGTGCACTTTGAAGACGTTCTAAAAGGATTGAAAATAATCTGAACTCCTACACAAAGTCCAAAACCCGTCAGTCCAACAAATATTGATTTGAACTCTAACACTATTAAATCCAGCCATTTAAGGGCTTTGGAACAAAACAAGTCATTCAAGGTAACAACAATAACAATAAACAGGAACAACAGTTTGTGTTTTCTATTAGTGAGGTCAAAGTATTATTTGGCTGCACCACTATGGGACTAACATGGATTTTAGTGATCTTCAGGATTCTGCATAGTTCTCCGAAGAATTCTGTCCAAACATCCAAAATACATGAAGTAAACATGTAGTATGAAAGAGTATTTTGAAGTGAAACTTTGTCCACAGGAATTAGACCACTTCCAAGAGTCCACTTTCCCACAGCCAGGAACACATACATTGTGTACTTTAAATAAGTCTACTGAAATAGAGCTCAAGTTAAATGGAGGCATAGTATTATATTTGGAAGAGAATGAGACAATTTGAAGTAAAAACACAAACCATGAACAGACTTTTGGAAAATATCACTAAATATACTTCAAAATCTGTTGAAAGTAAAGTGCACTTTGAAGAAATCTGCTAAATGACTAATGAAGTAATGAGATCATTTCAATATACTTTGCAAACATTGACTTTGAATCTGCTTTTTTTATATTAATAACAGCTTTTCTAATATATGTGTCCTCACAGACTTTCTTACTCTAGACTCTCAGAGACTCACTGTGAAGTCGTGGCCTCAGCTCTGAAGTCCAACCCCTCCCATCTGACAGAACTGGACCTGAGTGGAAACGACCTGCAGGATCCAGGAGTGCAGCAGCTGTGTGGTGGACTGCAGAGTCCAGACTGTAGACTGGAGACTCTGAGGTCAGTTCACTGACTGTTTGTTCCTATTGTAGATCTTTAGTGTTGAATTATTGTTTGAACTCAGTGTTTGCACAGACATAACTTCTATTGAAGTTGATTTTCTTTTCCTGTCTTTGGATTTTTCTGAGGCTAAATTCAGTCTTTAGTCCCAAATGACTGAGTCTCAGAGAAAGTTGGTCTCATTGTGTCTAAAGAGTCACATGTGTCAGCAGAAAATCCTCTGGACTAATATTTGTTGGAAATGGATCCAGTTTCTTTGATGCAGTAGAAATATTTCTTTGATCATTGATATTGATGGTTGAGAACACACACAGACAGGTGTGTTTCCATCACTTCAGAGGACATTCCATTGACTTCCATTGATTTCCTGGAGACAAAGCCAAACCAGAAGCACTACTTGGTGAACCCTAAGCACAAGCTGAACCTCAACTTCCAGACAGCTTCTTCCACACAGAAATCCAAACAGGTCCTGGACTAGATTATTGGCTCCTTTTTAGATGTTGCCATTGGATTTGGAGCAGGTGGTTCACCTTGGACTCACCTGTTGGGAGTCCCAGTTAGTGCAGCCTAATAATCCCTCATTCAGTCAGTTGAAATGGACAAAGTCCTGTGAGAACCCTCTGGTCCTAACATGTAAGAAACAGTAGATCAGTTGACAGACAAAGCATTACCTTGATCCATGTTGCTATTGGACCTTGATCTGTTGTCCAGTGGCCTCGGGCTCCACAGAACCCGACTCTATGGAAACTTTAGTGCCAAAGAGGAACAGTGTGTCAGTTGTGTGGAAATATTTTGGCTTTAAAGAAAGAAGATGCTGCGTGGCGTCAAAACCTGCCTCGCTACTGTTGCTGCCTCATGGGCCAAGACTAGCAAGGCTAAAAGGCCGAGCACCACTGTGTCAAATGAACCAATCCCACCCAACATGACCAGATGTTGGAAAGTTTAACTCCATATGAATCGAATTGAAAACATCACATGGAAATTCCTGTTTCTCACAATGACTTTGAATTAAAGTCAGAGATTTTTCATCTTTCTGCACTTTCTTCTTCATGTTAATGTGACATCAATTCACACCTCAGCTAATTTCATCATAACAGCCTGGATGGACCAGTTTCTATTGACACTTGTGTTGTATTTATAATATTGTGTTGTTCTATTCATTGTTCATGTTTGTTCAATAAGAAAACAGGAAGTTGGTCTTTGCTTCTTTATTCAGGTTGGAGGGCTGCAGTTTGTCAAAGACCAGCTGTGGTTATCTGGTCTCAGCTCTGAAGTCCAACCCCTCCCATCTGAGAGAACTGGACCTCGGCTCCAACGACCTGCAGGATCCAGGAGTGCAGCAGCTGTGTGGTGGACTGCAGAGTCCACACTGTAGACTGGAGACTCTGAGGTCAGTTGACTGACTGTTCCTATTGTAGATCTTAGATGTTGAATCCACAACTAAAGCTCCTGTGAATGTTGGTTTTTCCATTCAGTGTTTTCATTGTTCTTCTATTCTCTGTTCCTTTTGCAGAAAACAGCTTTTCTAAAATTATAGCTACTCTAGATGGCATAGCCCTGGCCTCCTGCACTACTGTAAAAAACCTTGGAGTTATTTTTGACCAGGACATGTCCTTTAACTCACACATAAAACAAATCTCTAGAACTGCCTTCTTTCACCTGTGCAACATTTCCAAAATTAGGAACATCCTGTCTCAAAATGATGCAGAAAAACTAGTCCTAGTAACATTTGTTACCTCAAGGCTAGATACTGTAACTCATTACTATCTGGATGTCCCAATATCTCCATAAAAAGCCTCCAGTTAATCCAGAATGCTGCAGCCAGAGTCCTGACAGGAACTAGAAAGAGAGATCATATTTCTCCTATATTGGCTTCTCTTCATTGGCTCCCTGTAAAATATAGAATAGAATTTAAAATCCTTCTTCTCACATACAAATCCCTTCATGATCAAGCTCCTTCATACTTAAAGACCTCATAGTACCATATTATCCCAATAGAGCACTTCGCTCTCAGAGTGCAGGTCTACTTGTGGTTCCCAGAGTTTCCAAAAGTAGAATGGGAGGCAGAGCCTTTAGCTATCAAGCTCCTCTCCTATGGAACCAGCTCCCAGTCTGAGTTCAGGAGGCAGACACTCTCTGTACTTTTAAGGCTAGACTTAAAACCTTCCTCTTTGACAAAGCGTATAGTTAGGGCTGGCTTCAGGCAACCCTGAACCATCCCTTAGTTAGTTATACTGCTATAGGCCTAGACTGCCCGAGGACCATTGGTGGACTGAACTCCCCTACCCTAACACCCCCCCCCCCCCTTTCCCTTCCCCTCCCCCCCTTCTCTCCTCCCCCCTCACATGTATATTCCACCATTGAATGTCACTAACCTTGTTCTCTCTCTCTCCCCTAGTTTGTGCTCTCTCCCTCTCTCTCTGTACCTTCTGCAGGTGTCCCTGGTCCTGGAGCTGTATATCGCTGATGTGCAGTTACTGGTCCCACCAACCTGCAGTGTCTATTTGTTGTTTATTGTTGCTGTTCTTTTCTCTCTCCTCTATCCACTCACCCCAACTGGTCGAGGCAGATGGCCGCCCAAACTGAGCCCGGTTCTGCTGGAGGTTTTTTCTTCTGTTAAAGGGAGTTTTTCCTCTCCACTGTCGCCAAGTGCTGCTCATAAGGGATTTGTTGGGTTTTTAGTTTTAGTTTTTGTAAAGTGCCTTGAGATGATTTGTATTGTGATTTGGTGCTATGCAAATAAAACTGAATTGAATTGAATTGTAGAAGGCTGACATTCTGATGATCCACAAAAACAGAAGGACTAAGTACCTTGACTCATTTTAAAACCTCATTGATTAGGACACATCTGATTGATTGGATCTCCTTCTTTGCTTCTTTATTCAGGTTGAGGGGCTGCAGTTTGTCAGAGACCAGCTGTGGTTATCTGGTCTCAGCTCTGAAGTCCAACCCCTCCCATCTGAGACACCTGGACCTGAGTCTGAACGACCTGAAGGATCCAGGAGTGCAGGAGCTGTGTGGTGGACTGCAGAGTCCAGACTGTAGACTGGAGACTCTGAGGTCAGTTCACTGACTGTTTGTTCCTATTGTAGATCTTTAGTGTTGAATTATTGTTTGAACTCAGTGTTTGCACAGACATTTCCCTTCAGGGATTAATCAAGTTGATCTCATCTCATTATTCTAATGAAAAGAAGAAAAATTGTCATCATCATCATCACCATCCTCATTGTCATCAACATCAGTGTCACATTGGATCTCCTTCTTTGCTTCTTTATTCAGGTTGATGAGCTGCAGTTTGTCAGAGACCAGCTGTGGTTATCTGGCCTCAGCTCTGAAGTCCAACCCCTCCCATCTGACAGAACTGGACCTGAGCTCCAACAACCTGCAGGATCCAGGAGTGCAGCAGCTGTGTGGTGGACTGCAGAGTCCAGACTGTAGACTGGAGACTCTGAGGTCAGTTCACTGACTGTTTGTTCCTATTGTAGATCTTTAGTGTTGAATTATTGTTTGAACTCAGTGTTTGCACAGACATAACTTCTATTGAAGTTGATTTTCTTTTCCTGTCTTTGGATTTTTCTGAGGCTAAATTCAGTCTTTAGTCCCAAATGACTGAGTCTCACAGAAAGTTGGTCTCATTGTGTCTAAAGAGTCACATGTGTCAGCAGAAAATCCTCTGGACTAATATTTGTTGGAAATGGATCCAGTTTCTTTGATGCAGTAGAAATATTTCTTTGATCATTGATATTGATGGTTGAGAACACACACAGACAGGTGTGTTTCCATCACTTCAGAGGACATTCCATTGACTTCCATTGATTTCCTGGAGACAAAGCCAAACCAGAAGCACTACTTGGTGAACCCTAAGCACAAGCTGAACCTCAACTTCCAGACAGCTTCTTCCACACAGAAATCCAAACAGGTCCTGGACTAGATTATTGGCCCCTTTTTAGATGTTGCCATTGGATTTGGAGCAGGTAGTTCACCTTGGACTCACCTGTTGGGAGTCCCAGTTAGTGCAGCCTAATAATCCCTCATTCAGTCAGTTGAAATGGACCAAGTCCTGTGAGGACCCTCTGGTCCCAACATGTAAGAAACAGTAGATCAGTTGACAGACAAAGCATTACCTTGATCCATGTTGCTATTGGACCTTGATCTGTTGTCCAGTGGCCTCGGGCTCCACAGAACCCGACTCTATGGAAACTTTAGTGCCAAAGAGGAACAGTGTGTCAGTTGTGTGGAAATATTTTGGCTTTAAAGAAAGAAGATGCTGCGTGGCGTCAAAACCTGCCTTGCTACTGTTGCTGCCTCATGGGCCAAGACTAGCAAGGCTAAAAGGCCGAGCACCACTGTGTCAAATGAACCAATCCCACCCAACATGACCAGATGTTGGAAAGTTTAACTCCATATGAATCGAATTTAAAACATCACATGGAAATTCCTGTTTCTCACAATGACTTTGAATTAAAGTCAGAGATTTTTCATCTTTCTGCACTTTCTTCTTCATGTTAATGTGACATCAATTCACACCTGAGCTAATTTCATCATAACAGCCTGGATGGACCAGTTTCTATTGACACTTGTGTTGTATTTATAATATTGTGTTGTTCTATTCATTGTCCATGTTTGTTCAATAAGAAAACAGGAAGTTGGTCTTTGCTTCTTTATTCAGGTTGTGGAGCTGCAGGTTGTCAAGGACCAGCTGTGGTTATCTGGTCTCAGCTCTGAAGTCCAACCCCTCCCATCTGAGAGAACTGGACCTCGGTTGGAACTACCTGCAGGATCCAGGAGTGCAGCAGCTGTGTGGTGGACTGCAGAGTCCAGACTGTAGACTGGAGACTCTGAGGTCAGACCCCATGTTTAGGTTGTGTGCTGAGATGAATGTGATGTGAAAGTTGTGCTGACACTAAACTGCAGACATGAGGCTGATATTAGACTGATCCACACTGAGGATCTTCATGGGAAAGGCTGTTTTCCCTCTCAGAGAAATGTGGCTGCACAACATGAGTTTGTATAGATGGAGACACAGGTGGAGCTGGCAGAGTTTCAGAGCTGAAGTCACTCCGTCTTTATTGAAGCAGCAGCATGTTGGCATTCATATTAATGACAGCTCTTTGTCCCTTTTTGGATGGGACTGCTTTGAACCTGCATCCTGTTGGCTTCAGCTGTTTGGAGTTTCCACTTTCTAAACTTCTACTTTCTAAACCTTCTTCAGCTCTGAACACATTCTGAAACATTCAACACTTTCAAGAGGAACTTTGGTTTCTAACGTCACATCTTTGATTCTTTATTCAGGTTGGAGAACTGCAGTTTGTCAGAGACCAGCTGTGGTTATCTGGTCTCAGCTCTGAAGTCCAACCCCTCCCATCTGAGACAACTGGACCTGAGAGGAAACAGTCTGAAGGATCCAGATGTGCAGCAGCTACGTGATCTTGTCCAGAGTCCGGACTCTAGCCTGCAGACTCTGAGGTCAGTAGAGGGCTGGAGTCAGTCCATGGTGCTTTCAGCAGGACTGGACTAAACCCAGTCAGTATCAAAGCAAAGATCCAGGATTTCCTGTAAAGCTCCAACCTTCTCAGTGAAGCTGTGAGAGGAGAACAGGGACAGGCTTCAGGATTGGACAGAAAGACAGAGAGAGAGACAACAGTCAGCCAATCAGATCAGCCAGAAGCTTGTTGTGATCATGTGTTTGAGTTGATGTGAAGACGACTGTTGCTGATGAAGTCAGTGAGTCAGGAACACAAAAACAGTCTTTTATCCAGATCAATGTCAGGCAGCTGAGGTTGAGCTTAATTCCTGCATTTCAATCCAACAAACACTGGTTCACTTTGGCCTGGTCGGTCACCATGGAAACTGGGTTGATCAATATAGTCATCTATAGCTAACTTGTACTGAAGCAGGATCAGTTTCATGTCTCACATGAGAATTTATCAGTAGCCAATCAACAAAGTGGAAAAACTCCAGTCTGTCTTCAAACAGGATCCCAGTCTGAACCAAATCCTGGTTCACCTTAAAGTCACAGTGAAGACCAGAGCAGTGGGCTGAGTCCTAGGTTCTGTCAGAGGTCATGTGGGCTCTGAATCAGCAAATCAGGTCAATTGAAGGTTTGTGATCATTTCAGTTCAGTCTGATCTAATTCTAGCAGTGAACAGTTTAATCCATAATGTGAAGGAATGATGTGTGGTGGTGCAGTGTATTGTCTGGAGCTAGTTGAGGGTTTGATGACTCCTTGTATGTGGACGCCTGCTGAGAGAAGGAGGAAATAAAAAGGAGGAAAAGAGAATCTGATTATTTATTTACTCACCTTCTAACTGAGGTTTGTTCCAACAGGTTTGGCCTCGATGGGGAAAAAACAGTGACTCAATGTTCCAAAGACAAATCCTGTGAGTAACATTGAAACATTGTCTTCATCTAATTTTTAAAGTCTGATTTTACAAAGTGTTTTTGCTCATTTCATTGTAAAATCTTTCTAAATTGTGTTTTTGTCTTGGCTCAGGAAAACACCTGCGCCCAAAGAACTACAGGCTGTGTTTGATTTGAGGTTCCTGCAGATCCTTCCAAGTCTCAACAGGTCTTGAAATTCCAAATCTGTGGAGAATCACTTGAATCTGGGAACTGAACACCCCGAAGAGAACAGAAATGGACAGAGTTCCAGACAGATCACCAATCACATGGTGTTCTGCACAATGAAGGACCAACCAGATGGATTCTAAGATTCTTTTCCACCACTGCAAACAAGCTGCTGTTAGACTGTTCTAATGTTTGATTCTTTAATTCAGCTCATGTCTCTGATCAGTTCTCCCTCTGTTTCCCCCTGTGGAAATATTGGAAATAGCTGAATTAATCTTCCAAAGACAACTGACTGCAAAGTTTCTGTGACTTCACCTCAAACTCTTATCAAGGTGTTGATCCAAATATGGAAATGTCTTGATTTTGTCTTTTTGCCTTTTTAAACCACTTTTTGTTTCCTGACATTTGAGTGTCCACATCCAGATGTGACAGTGGCCTCAGTCTTTGCAGTGACGGTGCAGTGGTCGCTTGCTGCCACTGTTTGGGAAAGGTGCCCCCTTACTCCGTAGGAAACCAAACTTCTTTCTCCCAGTTGTTCTAGTTCCATTCCCTGGTTATGGTTTGTTTTGTTCAGAAAGGTGTTGGGAAGCCACGGCTCCTGCTCATTGGTCCAGTCTGAGTCTGCTCACCTCATTTCTACTGAATCTGTTTGGATGTGCTGTCCATTCTCCTCGTCCCACTGCTGAACCAGGAAAACTGGCATGTTGTGTTGCAGCCCCAGGCCTGGAACAAAACCGAGACCAGCCCTGCTCAGTCCTGGAAACTGTGGGACATGATCCAATATGTAACCATATCCATTCCATAAGCATTCATTGGATCTTATATGATCAGTCTTTTATATTCATTATGTACATAGCCTATATTTCTATTTTTATTATTAGGACTCTGTTGCTATAATAAACATGTGGTTCAGACTTTGTCGACTGGAGACTTTGATTTCACACATTGGCAGAGAAGAAAAGAGAAGAACAGTGTCTGTGGGGCTTCGACGGCTTCACCCTGGCCGGAGAACTTTCCACCACATTGTTGGCGTCGCCGACAGGACGGGCTGACGGGACCTCGGCATCCGGACCACCTGCCTGCCGCTCACAGCGACCGGTGATCACCAAACAAAAGGTGAGCAGAGCCATTTGAATCTGCATGTTGCTGAGGACTGGAGACAGGTGAAAGGGTCCTAACCTGTCCTATAAAGAACCTCTAACCTATAGGAGGCCACTAACCTGTAGGAGAACATAAGAACAAAGGAAACACCACGGTGCAGGATGAATAAGACTGTGAATGAAAGGTCTGTGGACGGTGCCGATAATCAGTTGGCTTTGGGTTTATATATATATGTAGACCTGAAGAGCTAATGTGGTGGTGGGATAGCAGCTGTTATCAGACCACAACACATTGATAGAATGTTATTGGACTTTCTGTGGAAACATGAGAGACATTATGTCAAGAAATCCCTTGTTCTAAAGAAATATGAATGTGGTGGATTCAGTTTTTTAGATTCTGCCTCTTTCAATAAGACTTTGAAGGTAAATTGGTTAAAGCAGTATTTAACAAAGCCTCATTCATTTTGGAATATTCTACCTCATATTATTTTCTCTGAGGTTGGAGCTCTTCCTTTTTTGTGTTACGCCCGGCCTAGGGGAAACCTGGACATGACATGATGTTAGCTTTCTCCAAGCTTTCCCACTCTCAACAGAATCCAGCAGCAAACCAAATACAAGTAAAGGTAGCAATTTATTTTGCCAAGGATAGTCAATAATTATTTCTTCTAATAACCAACGCCCAAAATAACAAACCAAAACTCTAATGCAACCCTAAACTTACCTAACCAAACAAAACCAAAGACAGGTATTCTACCCTGAACTCCACCAAAACAGGAGAAAATGAAACTAAAGATAACTGGGCTCTTCACTACTAATAAATGCTGCCTGGTGCTCAATATTTACAGTGCAGCTAAAGTCACAAATGTCCTTTCTCTAAGGTTACAATTCTCAAACTGACAATTTGTTGCACACATCGTTAGGCTTCTTACAAATACAGAGTTTCTCAACAAAGAGTGCTGGTTTGGGAGTGGCAGAGATGGAGAAGAGCTCTGGGGCTGCAGACAGTTGGTGCTTTTGTAGTCTGCAGGGAAGGACTGGACCAATCCTGGAACATCAGTTTAGTTTGAATGGGCCAAGCCCATGGATCCACCTATACTCCACGCCCACTCCTTTCTCTCTCTCACCTACACACACACCAAGAACCAGGGGAGGAGAGAGAGCGAACAACAATCAAATCATAACAAACCTCATTAATCATGACCCAGGGTCATAACAGCATCTATCCAAGTTACATGGTTTATTAAAAGAATCACATTTCAGCATTTACATACTTTTCATTAAGTGCTTTAGCCCACTTACAATAAAAAGGACCAAAATCTAGTTCATGACCTGTGTAGTATGTTAACACTACTGGAAGTATAAATATTTAATTTGAACTATGGCAAAACATGAACTGCCAACCAAACCAAGCCAACTATAAACTCCAGTTTTGAAAACACACTGAATATGTTTATTCTAAAGCTCTGACTTCCAGTGTGTGAAGCTCCTGCTGTGCACTGGGTGAGAGGGTCCTACTGTGGTCTGGGAGAGAGTCCTGTGACTCTTTGTCTGCAAAATACAGTATGTGATGACACGATTATTTGCATTTCTACTACTCATAAACTAGTAACAGTATTTAATGATCAGTATCCATAAATGAAAACTGTAAATAAATGACACTAGATGAGCACAAATCTGACTGAGGACTTAAATTTCACCTTTATTTTTCCGTCTGTCCTTCTCACGTCTCCAGTGGTTGGACACATTGTCCAGGTCGATGGCCTCCTCTGCTTGCAGCTTTGACTTTATGGGCATCAGCTGGTCCAAATGGTCCACTTCAAGACCATTTCTGGATGCTGTTTTGATACGATTCATCAAACTAAAGCCTCTTTCACAATCTGCACTGGATGTTTGAAATGTAGCACAAATATCCACAAGCTGTGAGACGTGTTTCAGCTCCTCACATCTTAATGTCTCAGCCACCATATGTGAGAATGTGCTGATTGACCCGTGTTTAGGTTTTGGCCTCATTATGTCCTTGAATTCAGCATATTCACTGTTAATGAGCTCCACAGAATGTGGGCGGTGGAGAATGACCTCATACTTCTTTGCCAGTGTGGCAATGTCTGCTGCTCCATACTCACAGCTGATGTCTGAACTCAATGCCTCAGTGTCAAATGCAGACCCCTCCTTTAATTCATCCTCTGGAAAACCAGCATCCAAGTGATCACAGAGCTTAGAATAAAACCAGTAATCTCACCGGTATTTCTGCTATCGGCCGATGAGGCCCTCATGGCCTCTTTGACACGGTCACTCCACTTAACATCCTTTTCCTCTGTCAAGTCTTGGGAACGCAACTTCTCAGTCTTTGCTCTTTCAAAGCAGTGCCCTTCCATCACAGTCAGGTTGGGTCTTTGAAAAGAAAGACCCAGGTGTGAGAGCTCGCCCCAAACATCTCCCAGAGCAGTGAGAGTAACCTTGAACTTTGAACCGTCAGCTTTTTGTAACAGTAATTTGCTACTGGATCTCTGTCATCACTGGATTCTCTCTTGCAGTCTTCTTCCAGCACAGTGTAGTTCCTCAGAACAGCTTTCACAGCTTGGTACCACGACAGCCATCGCACTTCGTCCAGAGGCCTGAATGACAGTGTGTCCTCATCCAGAATCTTTGCTAGGTCGTCCAACTTCCCCTCTTTACAGTGGATCTAGAGAAAGTGGAACAAACCGTTCTAAGAAGACTTTCACATCACGCATCAAAGGTCCATCTTTCCACACATCATCAGTGCCCAAGTCCTCTCTCTGGGCCACACAGTGTTGTTCACTTAGGTCTGGTATTTAACTCCGTTGTGCTTTCCTAGCATGACTGAGGCACCATGGGAGGTCAGCATCACCATTCTCTGCATGTCTAGTTCCTGCTTGGTGTCAAACTGAGCTATTGCCTGCACAATATCCTGAGCAGTGCCTGCTGTCAGCTGGATGATGCCTCCAAACATAGTTTTATGGTTGACGTTATTTTCCTCCCTGTATTTAATATACAGGACGAGCATTTTGTGCTCTGTGCTGTCTGTGCTCTCATCTACGATCAGGCTGTGCCAAGGTGCATTTGAACTTTACACATCGTCTCATTCTGCACTATTTGACTCATTGAATTCACAAACTCAAAGGCCTCATTTCTGCTTCTCCAGCTTCCTGGTTTCCTCACATCCTTTGCCATGTGATGGTCAGTTTGTTGAACTGGCAGCATAGAAGCATCATGTTGATGGCTGGTAGAATATTGTCGATGAGGACTTGAACTTGCTCGGGGTTGGATTTCTTTACAAGTGACAGCTCAGTCCTCTTCTCTCGGTCTTTGGCGCTCTCCCCCAACAAGGTACCGATCCCCATCCCCATCTTACATCTTCTTACAAATTCAACCGCTTTCAAATGACTTTTGTGCTGAATGTGACGCTTGAGGTGGTCCAGCTTCCGTTCTGTCCACACTTTCCCCCCTTGGCCACATGTTTTGCAGAGCAGACCTTTGTCGCTGGAAAAAGAAGAACTCTCCCCCAGTTCCACCGTTTGTTCTTCTGTTGGCACAGACTCTCACAGCCATTCCATCTTAAAGAATTGCATTTCTTTTTTCCTTTGGCTTGGTGAGGGGATGTGCCACCGCCCGTTCGTTTTGCCATTATTATAAAGGGTCACCATAAGCAGCTCTCAGCATCGTCCACAGCGCTTTGCTCAAACACCGGTGGCGGCACATAAGGACGCTGTCATAGCCTGTCGACGTTGATCAGCTGCGTAAAGACGTATGTGAATCGCATCATTGGCTGGAGCAGCCGGTCACCGGTCACTCACTGACTCACGTTGCAAAATAGCACAGAATGAATTGTCACGTGTTTATTTTATTTTCAGTTCAGGTTGGATCTTTTTGTGCGCGGAGACCGTGTCAGCAGGGAGCGATTGCGCAGTGAGCGTAGCTTAGAGGGAACAGAGCTGGCAGGTTGGCTGAAACCAAAAGTGTCTATCAATATGTGTGTGATGACTGACTACTACACTAAATGGCCACAAGCCTGTCCTCTGCAGTCAAAGGTGCAGAAGAGGTTACACAACAAGTTCTAAAGTTTGTGGATCAGTTTGAGGCACCAAAACACATTTGGACAGACCAGGGGAGCGAATCTGTAAATGCGGTAAAAGGCAAAGGCAAATGTATTAGTATAGCACCATTCATACACTACGCAACTCAAAGTGCTTTACAAGGCAGATAGTTCCATTAAAAGTCTGGAAAAGAGCATCTGAAAACAAAGACATTTAACATCAAATACATTTAGATCAAATAAAGTCAATTCAAATAAGATGTCAAAGCACATTAAGGAAACAAGGAGGAACAATTATTTGAAGGCAGCAGGAAACAACAGGGTTTTCAGTCCTGGTTTGAATGAGCTGACAGTTGGAGCAGACCTCAGGTGTTCAGGAAGTTTGTTCCACAGGTGAGGAGCATAGTGACTGAATGCTGCTTCACTTTGTTTGGTTCTGGTTCATCTCTATCTGCACCACACAGGCCTTGATGTGTATTTCAAGCTGACAGGCCAGAAGACATTTTAGCAGCTTGTTGATCCACATTCAACCAGAATTAGTTCTTTTTTATGACAAATGTAAATGAAACTGGTTTAATTTGCCCCTGACAAATAATTAATTAGTAAATTATCAAAGTTTCTTTGATGCTGGACATGAACACAAACAACCTGTGGGTTTCCAGGTGGTAGAAAATCTCTCCCCTCTAACATTACAAACTTCTCTGGAAGACTCTTTGACTCTTTGACCTCTCACCTTTTGGAAAAACGCTGCAGCAAACGTGTCCAGGAATCTGCAGCTGCAGACTGTCTGGAGCATCGAGGAGGAAAACTGGATTAATGACTCAGCAACATTTATAGATTTGCTGCAGAGAATATGGATTATTAGAAGGTGAGAAATGACCCTTTGCTACTGTAGCACCAACATTTCTCACCGTGAACCTTATATAAGAAATTACCAACATATGAGCAGGAATAAAATAAAGATACACACCAGGCAACTGGTCAAAAAGCTGCTTTAAGTGTTGAATTATTGCTGATTTAATAAATCACTAAATCACTAATCAAGAATATGATTCTGATTCTTAAGTTTCTCTGAGTTGACAAAATGCCAAAATGACCTTCATGTCCCTGTGAGAGCCGTCTCAGGCATATTCTGGTAAACCAGAGCCAGCACTGTCAGCCTGAAACACTGTGTCATATGAGGACATTACACTGCACTAATGAGCTGGAACAATTAGCTGCTCACACTAGAGAGTTTAATTGAACAGTTACCAAGATGAGAAAGGTCTTTCTCACACACACACACACACACACACACACTCCTGGAGCAGCCATTCACACTAGAGGTGCTTGAACAATGGCCTCCTGTAGTAATGACTTAAGAAACTGAGTTTTCTGTGTTGGCCTGATACCCTGAGATATTTCCTGGCTGTTGAACACACAACACTCAGGCCTCTTCACAGGAGAAACTGCTCCTGAGGACTTTCAATGGATGGCCCCTGGCAGTGTGTGTGTGTGTGTGTTTAGTGTTGATGTTGTACGGTACAAGTGTGTGTGATTTGTCTTGTGCACTTGATAAAAAGATGAAATGACACTTTTATAAGAGCCTGCTGTTGGCTCACTGTCACACTACACAGAGCAATAAAGTGCTTTGATTGGCTAAAGCTCAGACTAGTTATTGATTCATTGATCGATTTGTTGATCTGCTCATCTGGCAAATTATCCTGATGGTCAAAGCTGAACTGTTATTCAGGAGAAATCTCCATGAGACATCATTTTAACTTCAATCATGATTTCATTTATTTCCTATTAGAGAGACTAACTACCTTCACTGCTTTAAGTGTTTTTATTATGGTGCTTTAACATTTTTCATCCTGACAGACTCAACTCAGTGAAACCAACTTGTATAAAAGCTTTAAACCAACTGACTGTTGTGCTGAACATATACTATAAAATTACAAGAACAGAACAGACACATAAGGTGATGTGGTTAGAAGTGACAGACGCATCCCAAACATCACGTGTCTGATTTACAGTCAGTATGTTTATTTCTCCATGACACAGTCTCCATTGTTTCTGTGGAAGGATTCCTACCACAGGTCCAGTGGATCCAGAACATCCATGTCCATGTACAGATTTCCATAAACCCCAACACTGCAGTGAAATGTCACAGCAACAGAAACAGCAGAAAACTACAGACAAAGAAGTTGGACCCGCTACAATAAGACCAGGACTCAGCTGGTCTAAATGCTGAAATGCTGTTTATTTGGCTGTAAGCAGGAAGTCAGAGCAGGTGCTGAGGCTGGAAAACTCCTCACTCAGTGATCTGTAAATCCTTTTCTCTGTAGGTCTCGGGGTCGGCCGCCTTCCTCTGAGCTGCTGGAGGAAAATCAGGAAACTGTCAGAAAACCTGGATTAGTTCATTATAGTGAGGCTGTTTTGTTCTGAATGGACTTTCTCTTTGGAAATAACTAGTTTTCCATTCAAATGTTTACATACGTGTTTTTCTGTGACGCATTTCTTTGAAATCATGTTCTGGATTTTGGTTTATCGTGTTGTTTTCATACATATTAAAAATACACATCAAGTGAAAAATAGGACTTCAAATTATTGAGCTGTGGACCTATGTGCTATTTTGATTTAGCATCTGACATTAAAGGTGTTATATGTCCTATATAATTCAAGAAGACAGGCACCCTGGTCCCCCAACAGATCAGCAGTCTATCACAGGCCTGACACACGTTCACATCCACACCTGCAGACACTTTAGTCACCAACCAACCTGAAGAGCATGGGTGGACATAAAGGTTGGACTTTGATCCACCTTGAATCTTCACAGACACTTAATCAGCCTAAAGATCCATAAAGATCCACATTGGTTGTTAAAATGTTCAGCAAATGGAAAAAATAAAAAAACACCAACCTCAGTTTCCGTTTCCGTCTTCTCCTCTTTCTTCTTCTTCTTCGGCGCGTGGCAACCATCAAACCAGGTGCATTACCGCCACCCCCGAGCAGGAACATGGACATAGACAGGGTCCAAACAAACCTTATCTCTGCTAGAACCAATTTTATTTTCTACCGAACCTTAGAATTTATTAATAATCCATCCATCATCTAGACCCCCTTAGTCCTAACCAGGGTCCCAGGGGTCTGCTGGAGCCTGTCCCAGCTCTCTTTGGGTGAAAGGCAGGGGTCCACCCTGGACAGGTCCCCAGTCCATCACAGTTATTAATAATCTGATAATCCCTCTCGGATTATTAGCACCGGTAAAGGAAATGACCAATGAAAAGGAGTGAGCCAATCATGAACCAGGAGCCGTGCGCAGTGGGCGTGGCCGTCCAATCACCGCCATTTAAATCCTGCGCGCCAGGTGCTCAGGTGTTCGTCAAGTCCGCCGCAGAAACACGCAGCCCGCTGAAGCCGCACAACTAAAACACGAACCTTTTCTCCTTCGGCCCAAACACGTTGTTTTGGAGCCGGATGAAGACGGAACAGCGCCTTGACCTGCCCTTAAACACAAGAAGAAGAACTGAGCGACCAGGTTCGGAGGCACAGACGCGGGAAATGTGCAGATAAAACGTCATATTCATCGGAACAGAGCTGGGTCTGCAGGACCAGGGACCCAGAGTCTGTCTAAGGTGAGACACCGAGTGTTTGTTTATCAAAGACACTTTGTTGGTTCGACCCTCCCTCATTGTTTGTCTGGACCTGCTACAGGTGCGTCAGGTGTGTGACGCCCCAACACGTAGAGCAGCGCGGCCTCATGGCGGACTGAGCGTCAAACTGCCTCCATAAAACCACGTCGGACCAAGACCAGACCTCGGGTCTGCTACCTGTGGATCCATAAGGGCCCTGAACACTGATTGACCAAGGTGAGCTTGTCCTTTACATCAGTCAGGTGTAAAAACCTGTGGCGGCTCAGTGTGACGCAGTTTTAGCCATGAGCCCTGTTAGCAGGCCCACCGACGGTCGGTTGTCCTGGACCCACGATGACCCACTAACTTTTATATAAGCTGCTGGACTCATTAGTCACAGTCCAACTTTATTTAGTTGCCTGCTCATAAAAGCTGCTTTTTATCTTTCTGATGTTTCTGGATAAAACAGTTTTACTTTCTCTCCCTAAAATACAAAAAAGGAGACTAGAAAAAGTCAAAGCAGAAAGTGACAGTGAAGATGTTGAAGCAATAAATGAACCAAACTCCTGGACCCCATGAGACCAGACTGACTGTTGTCCTTTCTCTTTCCAGATCCCTGTCCACTGTGAGGTCTGCCAAATAGTAAGGACGTTGTTTTCTAGTCATACTTGGCCGCCATGACTCTGTCTCTGTCCTGTCCTGGCCCCTGGGCCAAAGTGAAGCCTGTAGTGGTTGTTTTAGTGGTCTCTGTGCAGGGCTTAGGGTCAGGGTCTTTCTCTCCCATCATGAGGCCTGTGTTCAGGTTCTTGGTGCTACAGGTCAAAGGTCGAACATGGTCATGGTGCCATGGGTGCTCCCTCTCTCCCTCCCTCCCTCCCCCACTTTCCAGTCATGGCGGCCTTGTATCATCTTTAAAATCCTCTGTGCGATCTAGCACCTGTCCTTAACTCTATCCTTATTTTTTATTTTTGCCACCAAGCCCATGAGCCGCCAACATCCAGTCTGTCCCATCAAATGGCTGCCCATAGTCAGGTGAGAGCAGCCGTCTGTGGTTTGTCGTCAGACCAGGGGCAGATGTTTGGATGTTTGTCTCAGCCTGTTGTTTGGAAGGTGTTGTGTCATTGAGGGCTGAGCTTAGTGTGACCTCTGTCTCTTTCTGCCCCAAGATGGCCCCTAAAAAATACTAAAATAAAAAACTAAACAGAAACACAAACAGCTTTTAAAAAACAAGTCTAGATAACCAGTGTGGCCATTAGAACAATGCGTCGTTACTAAAAGGCTCCTTTAGGCCACAACACCCAGCCGGTCAGCTCTCCGTCCTCCTCGTCGTCTGTTGCCTGACTGGCCGGCTCTCGTCTGGACACACACTCTCCGTCTCCACAATAATAATCTGTTATGACGACAATGATAATAACAAACAATAACAATATTAATAATGTTGTGAACTGTGCCTCTCTCTCTCTCTCTCTCTCTCTCTTCCTGTTGTTGGTTGTGTAGTGAAGGTGTTTGGTCTTGGCTGTTGTGGCTGAGGGTTGTTGTTGTTGTGGTAGTCAGCCTCCTCTTTCTCTTCTCTCTCTCCAACATAGTTTTTTATATATATAATATATAGTCTGTGCAGTTTGAATCAATGTTTGTGGACTAACTGTTATAGTTTGGTTCCATCTGCTCTAAAACAAAAGGCATGATGCCAAAATAAAATAAAAACAATTATAAAATCAAAATAATAAAAGGTGTGGTTGTGCTTCTGGTTCTAGTGTGTCCCAACACTTATCGGTTCCACACATCTCTCTCTCTCTCTCTCTCTCTCTTTCTTCCTCTGGCGTTACCGTGTTTTTGTTTCAGCCTCCAGTGGATCTTCAGCCTGGTCTACATGAGGTAAGGGTGACAAGGTCACATGGTAAGTGGTTCTGTGATGTGGTTTGTGATGTTTGCGGGCACTGTGCTGTAATTCACGTCGAATAACCGCCTGCTGTCAAAAAGGGCCGAGAGCGGAGGGTTGTTCGATCTGGTCTGCAGTCACGGTGCCACGGTTCGTGTCCAGTGACCCCCTGCTGTTCTACAGCCGAGGGCTGTTGAACAATCCTCCCCTTCGGTCAGTAACTTTAGCACAGCGTGGCCACCGGTCGCTCCGATAGACCGACTTAGGTCAGTGTTTTAAGGACTTAAAGCAGTGACCTAAGCATGAGAGGTTTGTTCTGTGCTTTCTCATGTGGAGGCACGAAACAAACAAAAACATTAGCTCTAAATATGTTAGTCAGTGTAGATACGTCATAATAACACAAACTAAAAAGACCTGTCGTTTGTTATTTTGACTGCCTTGTCATTTCATCTGTCACGTTAGAAATAATTAGTAGTTTGTGATTTTGATGCCTTAGTTATTTATTATGTGTCTCTACCAATAATGAGTTATTTTTACTGCCCTGCCACTTATTTGTCTCCATTTCTGTCTAATCTATAATTCATCTTTATTTCCATTAAGCGGCTGGGCTGGTGGTGCCAAGAGAACCGACCTGTCGGTTTTGGCTCAGATAGGTCTGTCAGTTGTTGATCTAGAGTCAGTGGTGCTAGAAGTCCTGTTGTCTGTTGTGGTGTCAGAAGATCTGACTGGATTATTTTAGCTCCAACAGGCCTGGTGGTTGTTGAGTGTTAGGGGTCTGGTCTGTTGCCTGTTGTGGAGCTTAGAGGTCTGACCTGTGTGTTCTGGCTCCAGTAGGCCTGTTGTTGCACTGGTGGCTGGGTTGGTGTTGGTCCAGCTCTGTTTCAATACAACTCTTTCCTCCTCTCACTGTTTGAACTTTGACCTCAATGTCTACATGTGTGTCTGTCCAAGTTCAGTTTTGTGTATAGCACCAAATCACAACACAATCATCTCAAGGCCCTTTACAAAAACAGAAACCCCAACAAATCCCTTATGAGCAGCACTTGGTGACAGTGGGTGCATCGGTTTATATGTTAGCATGTCTGTCTGCATGTCTGTCTGTCTGCGTCAACGTGTCCGTCTGTTTGTTTGTTGGAACCGCCTGGAACATGAAGCCCCAGGAGTCTCTCTGAAATTGGTAAGGCACTGACCCTTTAAAGGAACTTTGTTCTTCCAAATGTCTGTAAATCCTTTGATGCATCTTTCGGTCCCTTGTTCTTCTACAGGTGCATCACATGAGATGCTCAGACACAATTGGGCCATATTGGCTGCTGGATGGTGTGACAGAGATCCACAACCTTTGTTCCTGAAAAACTTTGTTCCTGCAAAGAAAACTAGAGAAAGATACCAAACCACATCTAGATTCAGGAGGACCTTGGAAACTGATCCAGGAAGGTGAGTGACAGCCTGAACTATAACTTATCCAGCCGTGTGTTAGTTGTTGGCACTGACGGGTCTGGGAAGCAGTTTTAGTCCAACATTAACCCTGATAATCAATGTTTTGGATCAGATTCCAGATTAGAAAATGTTGTTGCACTAAATATTGAACAGATGTTCTTGGTGCAGTGATGAGTAGCAGGCACATCTGGGGTCCGTCTTCCTTGAGCCTGAAGAACCTGGCCTCCAAGAAGCACCACCATCCCTCAGCTTGTCGCTGTCTGACGTTCTACAGGGGCTGGAGTTTAGCTGCTAACCATCAGACCACCACCTTCTGGCACTGGATCCATGGTCAGGCTTCCAGACACAGTCCTGAGGGAAGTATTGTAGAGTCTGTCTTTATGTTGTAGAAAGTCAGCAGACTAGTTACTAACAACTGAACTAGTCCACGTTAGCATATGCTATATCAGGATTATGATAGTCTTGGGTTTCATGATTCTGTTTGTCCAAGTGTGGTTTGAGACTGGCTTTACTGTGCCTTATATTGTTAGATTTGAACTGTTCAGCCATTAGTCGATCAGGCTTTGATCATGATTGGCTCACTGTATGAATTGGAGAGTGATGACCAGGGAAGTCTTGACAGGGTCAGATTGGGATTGTCCAAAGCAGGAAGTTAGTGTGTTGTAATGTTGAGAGTAGTCTTGTTGTTGATCATCACCACCCAAATTCTGATAGAAATCCAATGTTGGTAGTACCTGAGGATTCAGTCTCTGGGTTGTCTCTCTGCCAAGCTTCACCCCCAAGCAGAACCACCAATCCTGGTGAGGTCCAACTTTGCGTTTCGGTTCTGGGGAGGCCTCCCAGCAGGGGACCACCCCTGTAAAGCGTTCCGTCACGGTCGCTGGGATATATCGGACGGTTTAGTACGTGTGTGTCGGTCGGTCGACGTGGGCCCATCCAGGACTGGATTTCTGGTGTTGGGAACATCAAGCCTGGCAGAGACAGACAATTCAGACAACTGGACTGAAGCTGTTGGACACGTGGTTTGTGTCTTAGTTTAATTTTCCATCTAGTGGTGATGTTGACAGTTACGGCTCTATAGACCTGATTAGTTTGAAATGTACAGGTTGACACCATGTTGAAGTATCGTCAATGTGTTAATATCAGAAATGCTGTTTCCAAAAGTTGATCTGAGTCCAGTCAGTCTCAAACAGGTTTTATCCACAGATGTGGATCAGAGACATCAGTCAGGCTACTGGAGGTTTAGTTGTTGCATAACGACACAGGATGTAGGACATTTTGAAATATAAATCTTATCTGGCATTAATCTGGAAATGTCTAAAGGATTATTTGCTTAGTATATTGAAGAAAAACTATATTAGTGAGGATTAATGTGAAGATAATGAATCTAAAATATGTGAATCTCAAACCTCCAGGAGATTAGACAGCAGATAAGCCCTTAAATTAAAGCTGCTTCATCCTAGTACCTTCCTGCTTCCTCATCCAGAGGTAGTTTGCCTGAACATGTGTGAGTTCTCATGTCACTCGAGCACTCAGGCAGTTTTGCTGTTTGAGGCTCAGAGAAATGTTTAGATGTGATGTAACATGTTTCTTTGTATGGGAACTACAAGAACGCCAAAAATGCAGCACGTGCACGTAGGAGTCTGCTGCCTTCTACATCCACTAACATCGAACGTTGCTGCCCTTTGGAGTCAACACACGTCACATCCATCCGTCCATCATCCACCACTTATCCAGGTACACCGAGGGTCACGGGGGCACGGAACCAATCCCAGCTGACATTTGGCGAGAGGTGGCGTTCACCCTGGACAGATCACCGTCTGTCACAGGGCTGACAGGTGCCACCACTCATCTACAGACAGTTTAGAGTCACCAGTTACCCAACCCCAAACTGCAGGTCTTTGGACTGTGGGGGGAAACCAGAGTAGCCAGAAGAACCCCAGACAGAGACTGGGAGAACATGTAAACTCCCCACATAAAGGCTCCAGGGTCGGTCCAGCAAATATAATTTCCAATTCAAATGTCTTTACAAACATGTTGGCTTTATTCTACCTGTCAGTTTCAGCCAGGATGTCAGGGGTCTGTCATTCTTAGTTTGCAGCATATAAACAACCATGGACATAGTGGAAGGCCCCACAATAGCATCAGAAATAGCCCCAATAATTTTTGGTGCCCATATGTCACGTATGTCTTGGCAAATAAATCGTTTTTATAACGTTTCCAGTCAGTGATTGAAAGACTTGGGCTTCTGCCATTTGTTTGGATTATAGTGCAAGACAATTAACTACAAATGTTGAACTGGACAAAAACCTCTGTTGTAGTCTTTGGTGTGTCAGTGTCAGTTTGAACAAATGATGCCACACTGACAAAGGCTCTGAAGAGTCATCTCAGTGTGAATCTTGAGAGAAACTCCCAGTAAAAAACCCCCAAGGATTATTTATTCCTAATTTGGCTGTTCTATAAAGCTGGAGTCTTGTAAGGAACATGACTCAGCATTTCATTCCAGCTGAGGTGAGTTACATTTAGAGGACAGGAGCTTCTCTTCATGTTGCATGGATAGTCTCTGAATCACTTACAGGATGAAAAGAGGAAAAACATGATTCATTATATGAAAAGTTGACTTTGCTAATATGTTTACAAAGATCATTGAACTGGCAAAGGTTTTGTGTATGTGACACTGGCCAATTGTTGTGTTGGATTATGTTCTTTTCCCTGAAGTGATTCACTTAATACGACAGTAAATAGCCTGATAACCCATAACTAGAAAACTGCATTTCCTGTGGAAGATGCGTGTGAATGCTGAAAGCTGGATGAAGCTGCCCAACAAGGCTGAAAATGGCTGAAATGCATTGCTGAATAAGCTGAAGGCTGAAATGCTGAAGAATCCTAGAAGCTGAAATGTAAAACTGGAGATGGAAGCTGAACTTGTTCACCTTAAAAACTATTCAACATTGCTGGAAAGGCTGAAAAGAGAACGATATGATGAAGTAGAAATAAATTGGCTTTCAATTGCTAAAGAAAGAAATTTTCAACTAATATAAAAGTAGTAGTATATAATATAACAAACCCTCCTCTGATAAACTCTGTGACCTGTGACCTTTGACCTCTACACAAACGTCTTCACAGAGAGAAGAACAGTGGAGTTTCTGTGGAGGAGCTCCGGTCCTGTCAGAGCAGCACTGTCCAAAGTAAGACTGTCCATCTGTCTGCTGATGTCCTGGTCTCTGAAAACAGGACGTCTTGTTTCATCCTGTGGTTGTTCTCTCACACAGCATCGACATTTAAGATGATTAGAAACGTCACAAAAACCTTTTCTGTCCTCAGATTCTTTCTCTGGTCTCAGTGTTTTGCTTTTTTCAGAAGAGGAGACCAGGCGTGTTCAGGTTCATATAGTTGGTGTAGGAGCTGGAAAAAGAAAATCACAAACTGTTTTAAAGGTTTTCTCATCTGGACACCAGAATTACTGAAGATGATCAAGTTAATTAATGAAAAATGTGTTAAAGTCATTTTTGTATCAACAAACAAACCTGATAAAAATATTTTGGAGTCATCCAGTTGATGCTGGAGTTGTGAGGATTTCAGGTGAAGCTGCTGTCAGTCTGAGGACTGAGGAACCAGAGGGAAGGATTTGAGGAGGCTTTTCTCAGCAGAGGAGACCAGGTGTGTTCAGGTTCAGGATGGACTTTCCCAAGGGTTTGAGACCCAGCTAGCTGACAGAAAAGTAAATCAAAGAATGTTTTAACATTTATGTCGTCATGACGCCAGAAATAGTTCCTGTTTGGTCAAGTCAAGTCAGGAAAGATAAGATAAGATCAGTATTGTTAGTGTTAAAAAGGATGAGCCCTAAAAACAGTTTTCTGAGGTTTGAGCGAATGACACCCAAACCTGTGACACACGCTGCCACACTTGGAAAAGGTGAAATGAACTTAAACTGAGGAGAAAGTCTGAAACTTTCCTCCAACCTCATTGGTCTTCAGGGGTCTTCTGAGTGATGTCATCACATGTCCCTGAACTAAACCCATGAGATCAGAGCTCAAAATGGCCTCTTACCTTTGTTTGGCCAAATGACATTTAAGGAAATAGATCTTTGTGGAACAATGTTCCTTAGATACTAAAAATGTTCTTCAAAGGTCGATCATGCAAAAACTTTTACAGGCTCATCTCAAGACTTTCAAAAATCTGCCAAAGAGAAAAGTGAATGATTTTTAATCATGTTTCATCATTTGAGCAGCAGTTGTCTTCATTAACTTTGAGGACTGTTTTACTGAAGAACTGAATCTAAAATGCTAAAACTTAGAAGTGTTATCATTTTGTTTGGAAGATGGAGGACGTTAGAAAATTGTTAGAAAATGTTAGAAAGTGAATGAAAGGTTGACATTTTTGGATCTTTGTGTTGTTCAGAATTCTATTCATTCAATATCAGACTGATGGATATTTCTGTTATCAATAGATTTATGTAGTGCATGTTGCAACTGCACTGTGTCATTTGGTAAAACAAAATGTGTCGTACAGTAAAACATGGACATTTCTGGGAAATGTCTCAAATATTGCATTAATTGACATAAATAATGAAAATAAAGAAGGACACTTAACACATGATGGAGTTTGATATGATTTCAGAGCATTTTTACCTCTAGTGGAAACATTTTGGAGCCAATGTTGACAAATGACATTGATTAACCTTAAAAGGCCCAAAATTCAATGTTTCTAGTTAAAGTGTGGAAATTCTGCAAGTGGCTATGAATCACTTGGAAATCAACACTTGCATTTTGCATCATTTCCAATTGTATAATTGACATGACATTGAATATCATATGAAAAATAGTTCTGGATACAACACAGGTAAAGACACATTTTCTAATTCAAACTGTGGGACAAGACAAAATGTGTGTTTGTTTCTCCTGTTCACAGAAAAAGATGCACATCTAACATAACATGTAAAGTTCTCTGGAATTCAACAGGTGGAAAAAGTCTTTTCCTTGAGAGAACAACAGAGAAATGAAATGTCCTTCTTCCCCAACACAGTCCAGTCATTTTCTTTCCACAGAGAACAATAAATCAAAAGCAGTTTTTCTCCCAGCTGCACAGGGTCTTACCTCTCCAAAGGTTGATGTGGGAATGACTGTGGAGTTCTGTTCTGCTGCAGATACACTAATGTTCCATTATGATGGATGAACCACAGAACATCATTCTAGTGTTCTAGTTCTGCTGTTCAGATCTCTTTAAAAAAAACACCAGTTGATCCTGACAGATCAGGATTTCAACTCCAACCTGCTGCTCACAAGCACATGTCACTGCCCTTTGGGCCTCATTACTGCTGTTCATTCTGCAGCAGCACATACTGGAGCTCTGTCCAAAGGAAACAGAACCATCATTGGAACTAATCACCAAGACTCCACTCAGAAATATCATTCACATTGTGGGTTTGGACTCATTGGTCCAACTTGTCAGTGTAAAGATCATGGTAAAAATGATGGTGCCACCTGTCCTCATTTGTTCCTTTCATTTGTTGTTGCACAAAGTTTGATGAGCTCAGAATATTTTAGAATAATACTGTGTTTTGAACTAAGTGGAGCCTTAACAAAGCAACAAAACTGTCCCCAGATCAGATTTTCTTTAAATGTCAAAGTGAAATGTTGGAAGAGAAACTGATGAAAGTGTCACAGTATAAGGCTTTTTATCTCCTGTTGTTTGAAGGAGGTTTTGCATTTGAAGCAGCCATTAGACTGAACTTTGACCCCGTGTCACTCTGAGCCACAGCTTTGTCTTGTTCTCAGTGTTTTTCTGGGCCGACTGCAGTGACTTTACTCAGAAGTTGAACTCTAGTCAGCAGTTTGTTGGCTGTTGCATGTTTTAGATCCATTGGATGTGAATTTCTTTCTTTCCAACCAAACCAACAAACCAACTGTTACCAACAAATGAACCAGGACTTATAAAGGCCCCAATAACATTCAGACATTCATCTTTTTGTCTGAGAGATGAATTTAATCCTGGCATCCAAACTTCATTTGGAGAAAACAAACTGATGTTCTGATCATTTTCCTGTTGTCTGACTTCTCATTGAACAAACATCAAACAGAGAAAAACTTGATTTTCATGTAGAAATAAGCAGCTTTGATGGGATTTGAAATAATATTGAAATAAGTTGGACTTTCATTTATTCCCATGTGTCATAATTTAGGACCTGCTCAGACATTCATGTACAAATATCTCAAAGCTGTACCTCAATAAAATACTTCACTTAGTAAATTCACTGCAGGGAAATACTACTGAACCCCCATGTGTGATGGATGTGGACTGACTGTGAGTCTGGTCCATGACACCATCTGATATCACTGGTTAAAGAAAAACCTGGTAGTGTCAGTGCTGGAAGAGGAACTTGGAATATTTCATCAAGAGAATGTACAGAGGACTGGATCAGTCCTGACCCGACCCCCTCGCTGGATCAGTCCTGTCCTGACCCACCTCACTGGGTCACTCCTGTCCTGACCCCCCTCACTGGATGAGTCCTGACCCGACCCCCCTCACTGGATCAGTCCTGTCCTGTCCTCTGCTGTTGCACTGTGGTGATGAAGTGTCACCTTGTATTTCTCACAGCTGACAGGATCCACTACAGGGCAGCAAAGACCAGAATATGACTGAGCCTGACTGATGTGAACACTAATATCCTGCTGATATTTCCTGTGTGGTACCAAAAGGGCCCGTTCTTATTCATCACATGGCTCCTGCTCCTTCACCTACATTGACTTTATGCACATGATGTTCTAGTTTGTTCCCTTTTCCAAACTGTGGATTTGGGAAATGAACAGCACAAATGGTGAACTAGAAAAATGTCTCAATTGTGTCAATGGAATCGATTTTTCTTCAGTCTCAGTAAATTGAAGTGTGTAATATTTCCTGTCAATCTAATGATTGTCTTTACTTTAGGAATAATCCACTTTCTCAGACGTCATCAGGAAAAAGTCTGATGCCAAACTAAGATGAAATATCATGGAAACTGGAATAACATCATCAACCAGATCAACAGGTTGGTTCAACAAATTGTTTCCTAACTTCCAAGGATGTTTCCAGAAAAGATTAGTGAGAGTTGCTCTAAGTAGATGAACTGAACACTCAGCTCCTTTATTTTCTAAACTAAATATTGGGATCATTTTTGATCTTCATGTATATTTCACATGTAGTTTATCTCCAAATGTCTGAATCAGCCTGATTTGGTGTCTCAGACTTTCCAATGATTGTTTCCAGTTGAATTATTCAATACACACATAAACCAGTGCAGTGAAGTAGCTACAATAAAGAATCATTGGAGATTTTTCAATCTGATCTGACTGGACAAGTTTGCAACAACATAATAATCTTTGACATTTATTCATGTCTCATGTTGTTTCTTTGGATCGGTTGGATTTTGAAATTCCTTCTGTTGAGACGTGATGATCAAACCTTTGGAGTTTTTGATCTTCGCTGTACAAATCTTTTTCTATTCTTGTGTCTTTTAAACCTTCATATGATCCATTTATTGTCCAAACAAATCAATACAAATGCAAATATTTCCTAGAACGACATTATTTAGTGTTTGTTCCAGCTCCAGTGCAGACACCTGGGACTTGAATCTTGTTTCTCTATATTTCAGATCTACTCATTCTAATATGTGAGTCTGAAGATGGAGCATGTCTGCATGTTAAATCTGAACATTTGGAATGAGCTGAAAGTGAACAGAGTCCTAACTCTCCCTGTGATTCAAATGAAACACATGGCTCTCTCCAATGAGCCTCCTCCATTATTATTAGCTGTTAGCTACAGGAAATGATGCTGCAGCTTTAATCTCACTTCACAGAAACTCTGTGCTGTGAAAATGCTGCAGAAACATGTCATTGATGGTCTCATCTACTTTTCCAGTGGGAATTAGTGGTTGACCTTCAGTCAAAGATCTCTGTTAGCTTCATGACATGAGGTGCACATGGACCTGCCCCCTTTCATCACCTGTTTTTAGACCAGTAGAGTTGAAATCTTGGTAGAACTCAGAGCTGCACAGGTTTTGGCATCTGGCTGTGAATATCCATCCATAAGAAACATATTGTGTGTCAATCAGCTGGGGACACAAACTGACATTGACTTGATTCAGCGTCTTAACGGTGAGATGGTGTTTAAGGCCCCACAGGAAGTCCTGACATGAGTCTGATCGGATCTCTGGAATCCTTTAAAGTCCAGAGACCAGATTGAATCGGTGCTGCCTGGAGGTTTATCCATGTCCACACAAACTCATGGTCCTCCATGAAAACAGACACATGCAACATGTCTTTGGTCTCATTATGATGCTGACGCTGAGAGAAAGAAAAAAGGATTTCTACATGAGCCTTTGAATCCAACGATCATCCTTCACTGCTGTTTAATGCACAGTGGTCTCTGCATTTGAAGCATCAGCAGCACGACATGTTTTCTGTGAAATATCTGAGAGCTTTTCTTTTCTGGGCTAAATCCTTCTCCAGGTGTTTTTCTGCCTGTTGAGAAGTTGTTGACATGTCCCAGCTGATGTTCAGACAACAAACTGATGTTGTGTTAACACTGAGCTACAGGACTGGAATAGGCTGCTGAGGAGGAACCGGCTGTTGGTCCCAGCAGGTGGATCAGTTGTTTGTCTTTGCTTTTCCAGCCGATGCAAATTGTCGACTGACTGAGGGGGAGAAATAAACAGAAATAAAAACAGGAGAGTAGGAACCACATCATGTGATAAGGAACCAAAGCTAATACACCACTTCTTTCTCTCTCTGTGTCCTTTCAAAGTAAAAGGTCCATCTGGCTGTGCACTATATCCAATATGAGTTTGTATTAGTGTAGAATGTGAATGCGAGGTGTGTGGCGAGGTGAGTAGTTGAACATCCGGGTAAGCGAATCACTTTTGTCTTGCAGACGTGTCGTGTTGTGTGGTTCGTCTGCAGACTGGCGACAGACTAGCTGTGGTTTGGCACACCTGGGAACCGGCTAGACTTTGAACGGTTCACTGGCTGCTGCATTCCGGTGCTGGTCGGGTACCTTTCTGTTTTGACCGGTGTTTGTTGCTATTTCCTGACTTAGCGCTCGTTAGCCTACCGGTTAGCTTAGCTAGCTAGTTAGCTTAGCTAACATGGCCTCTCCCTCTCTCTCTCTCTCCTGCTCGGTGTGCCACATGTTTAGTTATTCCTCTGCCTCCTTTAGCGATAATGATACCTGTAATAAGTGTAAGGTTCTGTTAGCCTTGGAGGCGAGGATCACTGATTTGGAAGCGCGGCTCCGCACCTTCGAACAAAAGCCAGCTAGCCTAGCCCCGTTAGCTGGTGTGGAGCCACCGAGCTCAGGGTCTGTTAGCGGTCCAAGGGCAGCTCCGGAGCAGCCCGGAGAATTAGCCTGGGTGACGGTCCGAAGGAAACGTACTCCTAAGCAGAAGCCCACGGCTCATCACCTGCCTGTTCACGTTTCTAATAGATTTTCCCCGCTCAGCGACACACCCGCTGAGAAACCGACTCTGATAATTGGCGATTCCATAGTCAGGAACGTGAAGCTAGAGACACCAGCGACCATAGTCAAATGTTTCCTGGGGCCAGAGCGACATCGAGTCAAATCTGAAGCTGCTGGCTAAGGCTAATCGGAAATATGGGAAAATTGTTATTCACGTCGGCAGCAATGACACCCGATTACGCCAATCGGAGGTCACTAAAATTAATGTTGAGTCGGTGTGTAACTTTGCTAAATTAATGTCGGACTCCGTAGTTTTCTCTGGACCCCTCCCCAATCTGACCAGCGATGACATGTTTAGCCGCATGTCGTCGTTCCGTCGCTGGCTGTCTAGGTGGTGTCCAGCAAACGATGTGGGCTTCATAGACAATTGGGCCACTTTCTGGGGAAAACCCGGTCTGATAGCGAGAGATGGCATCCATCCCACTTTGAATGGTGCAGCTCTCATCTCTAGGAATTTGGCCGAGTTTCTTAGCTAACCTAAAGCCTGACAATCCAGGGTGGGGACCGGGATGCAGAGACTCAGTCTAAAACGCCTCTCTGCAGTTTTCTTAGAGCCGCCGCCCCCCTCAAACCACATAGAGACTGTGTCTGCCCCTCGAACATATAAATCAAATAAATCAGAAGCTAACAGAAGAGGAGTTATTCATAAAAACTTAATAAAAATTAAGACCACTCCTCTTATTGAACAGAAAAACAGAACTGTCAAATGTGGATTATTAAATATTAGGTCCCTTTCATCTAAATCTCTGTTAGTAAATGATTTGATAACTGATCACCAAATTGACCTACTTTATCTTACTGAAACCTGGTTACAGCAGGATGAATATGTCAGTTTGAATGAATCAACCCCCCTCAGTCATAAAAATTATCATGTTCCTCGAAGCACAGGTCGAGCTGGAGGAGTAGCTACAATCTTCCACTCAAACTTATTATTAAACTTTCATCCTCAGAACAGTTATAACTCATTTGAGAGCCTCACTCTTAGTCTCTCACATCCAAACTGGAAAACACAAAAACCAGTTCTACTTGTCATTTTGTACCGTCCACCTGTCCCTTACTCAGAGTTTTTAACTGAATTCCCTGACTTCCTGTCTGATTTAGTGCTTAGATCAGATAAAGTCATTATAGTGGGAGATTTTAACATTCATGTAGATGTTGAAAATAACAGCCTCAGCATTGCATTTAATTCTATATTAGATTCAATTGGTTTCATTCAAAACGTTAATAAACCCACCCACTGTTTTAATCACACCCTTGATCTTGTTCTGACCTATGGCATCGAAATTGAACATCTAATAATTTTTCCCCCAAATCCTGTTTTGTCAGATCATTCTTTAATAACTTTCGAATTTAAAATGATGGATCATGCAGCGTCTGGAAGAAAATTCCACTACAGCAGATGTTTATCCGACAACGCTGTTAATAAATTTAAGAAAATGATTCCATCTTTATTTGCATCTATGCCAAGTATAAACATAGTGGAGGGCAGCTGCCTTAATCCTACTCCCTACCAAATTGATCATGTTGTTGACAGCGCTGTAACCTCACTGCGTGAAACGCTTGATTCTGTAGCCCCTCTGAAAAAGAAGTTAGTGATTCAGAGGAGACTGGCCCCATGGTATAATTTACATGTTCGTACCTTAAAGCAGGCATCACGAAGGCTGGAAAGGAAGTGGCGTTCCACAAACTTAGAGGAAATTTTTCTAGCCTGGAAAAACAGTCTACTAACATATAAAAAAGCTCTCCATAAAGCCAGAACTGCATACTATTCATCACTAATAGAGGAAAATAAGAACAATCCCAGGTTTCTTTTCAGCACTGTAGCCAGGCTGACAAAAAGTCACAGCTCCGTTGAGCCCAGTGTTCCCTTAGCTCTCAGCAGTGATGAATTTATGAGTTTCTTTACAAATAAAATTACAACTATTAGAGATAAAATTCAGCAGATGCTTCCTATACCTGCAATAAATGAATCTTTTACTACAGTAGCTCTTGAATCATCTGTAGGACCTCAGTTATGTTTAGACTGCTTCTCTCCCATAGATCTCTCTGAATTTACATCAGTAGTTGCTTCATCGAAATCATCAACGTGTCTCTTGGACCAAATCCCGACTAGACTGCTTAAAGGCACCCTGCCATTAATGAACTCATCTTTATTGGACTTGGTAAATTTATCTCTAGTATCAGGCTACGTACCACAGGCCTTTAAGACTGCAGTAATCAAACCTTTGCTCAAAAAGCCTAGTCTTGATCCAGGAGTCTTGGCTAATTATAGACCAATATCCAACCTGCCATTTATTTCTAAAATCCTAGAAAAAGCTGTTGCTAAGCAGCTATCAGACCACTTACACAGGAATGAACTATTTGAAGATTTCCAATCAGGATTTAGAGCACATCATAGTACAGAAACAGCACTGTTTAAAGTTACCAACGATCTTCTCTTAGCCTCAGATAATGGACTTGTTTCGATACTTGTCCTCCTAGACCTTAGTGCAGCATTCGACACCATTGACCACAACATCTTATTACAGAGACTGGAGCATGTGATTGGTATCAGAGGAACAGCGTTAAAGTGGTTCCAATCCTATTTATCGAACAGATTCCAGTTTGTTCATGTCCATGATGAACCTTCCACACGAACAAAAGTTAGTTATGGAGTTCCACAAGGCTCCGTGCTAGGACCGATTCTGTTCACCCTGTACATGCTTCCTTTAGGATATATCATTAGGAAGCACTCTATTAATTACCACTGCTATGCGGATGACACTCAGTTATATCTATCTATTAAACCTGTTAACACAAACCAGTTAACCAGACTTCAAGCCTGTCTAACTGACATAAAGGCCTGGATGACCAGTAACTTTTTACTTTTAAACTCGGAGAAAACAGAAGTCATTATATTTGGGCCAAAAAATCTCAGAAATAACTTTTCTAAAATTATAGCTACTCTAGATGGCATAGCCCTGGCCTCCAGCACTACTGTGAAAAACCTTGGAGTTATTTTTGACCAGGACATGTCCTTTAACTCACACATAAAACAAATTTCTAGAACCGCATTCTTTCACCTGCGCAACATTTCCAAAATTAGGAACATCCTGTCTCAAAATGATGCAGAAAAACTAGTCCATGCATTTGTTTCCTCAAGGCTAGATTACTGTAACTCATTACTATCTGGATGTCCTAATATCTTAATAAAAAGCCTCCAATTAATCCAGAATGCCGCAGCCAGAGTCCTGACAGGAACTAGCAAGAGAGATCATATTTCTCCTATATTGGCTTCTCTTCATTGGCTCCCTGTAAAATATAGAATAGAATTTAAAATCCTTCTTCTCACATACAAATCCCTTCATAATCAAGCTCCTTCATACCTTAAAGACCTCATAGTACCATATTATCCCAATAGACCACTTCGCTCTCAGAGTGCAGGCCTACTTGTGGTTCCCAGAGTTCTCAAAAGCAGAATGGGAGGCAGAGCCTTTAGCTATCAAGCTCCTCTCCTGTGGAACCAGCTCCCAGCCTGGGTTCAGGAGGCAGACACTCTCTGTACTTTTAAGGCTAGACTTAAAACCTTCCTCTTTGACAAAGCGTATAGTTAGGGCTGGCTTCAGGCAACCCTGAACCATCCCTTAGTTAGTTATGCTGCTATAGGCCTAGACTGCCCGAGGACCATCGGTGCACTGAGCTCCCCTACCCTAACCCCCCCCTCCTCTCTCTTCTCTCCTCCCACCTCATGTATATTCCACCATTGAATGTTACTAAAATTGTGCTCTCTCCCTCTCTCTCTCTGTTCTCTCTGTACCTTCTGCAGGTGTCCCTGGTCCTGGAGCTGTTTATCGCTGATGTGCAGTTACTGGCCCCACCACCTTGCAGTGTCTATTTGTTGTTTATTGTTGCTGTTCTTTTCTCTCTGCTCTATCCACTCACCCCAACCGGTCGAGGCAGATGGCCGCCCAAACTGAGCCCGGTTCTGCTGGAGGTTTTTTTCTTCCGTTAAAGGGAGTTTTTTTCCTCTCCACTGTCGCCAAGTGCTTGCTCATAAGGGAATTGTTGGGTTTTTAGTTTTAGTTTTTGTAAAGTGCCTTGAGATGATTTGTATTGTGATTTGGCGCTATACAAATAAAATTGAATTGAATTGAATTGAATCATGTCACCTTTATCCAGGATGGGATCAAGGTCTGCTCTGGTGATGTTTTCATCCTCATGCAGGAAGGCAAGAAATGTTAGAGAGTTACTGACGATTTCTGGATCTGCCATATTTCAGAGAAGCCTGGCTGTGAGATGCACAAACGTGTGTTTCAGAGGACTGGTCTCCTGGGGTTGAACAGTCTGTATGAGAAGGTCCTGAAGCATCACTGTGACATCCACTCTTCACAATTTTTCATATTTTTTTTATTTTTTACAGTGCAGCTTTATTTCTTAATTTCATTTATTTCACAAATCCATTAAAACAGATAAATACAATCATGTTGTCCATCGTCCCCAGAAGCCAGATCTTGTAAATAGGGGCCCAGACAGCATGAACCTCATTCTAACCTAAAATATTGTGTAATATCCTAAAATTCCTCAAACACCCAAACATCATAAATGACAAATAAAATCCAGACATATAGACACTGGCACCTGAAAAATAAACCATGACATTATAATGAAAATACGATAAGAACAAGTGATGCTGTGGGGGTTTCACACAGCATGGAATAGGTCAAAGGGTCACCTAAATATATTGGGCTAAAACATATATGGTATTTGGTTTTTAGGGGTTTAGTGTTTTATTGGTGTAATGTTTTAGGGTTTTAGAGGCCTGTAAACAACTGTCACCACTTTGTTTTAGTGCTGGTAATGGTCTGAAGGTAGAGGACAGCTGGACAAACATGTAGGGTCTTTTTCCAATATAATAATAATAATAATACATTTTATTTCATGGCGCCTTTCAAACTCTCAAGGTCACCTTACAGAGAGAAAAAGGAAGCATACAGCATGAAATACATAGAGTGCATTAAAACAACAATAAAATCAACAATGCATTAACAGAGGGCCAGAAAGTAAAGGCAAAAGTGCGGAGCATCCAGGAGGTGGGCGATGCACAGCAAAAGCAAATTGAAACACAGAAACCCAGATGACAGAACAACAAATATGAAACAATATGAGACAATATGAAATAGGCAGAGGGTGGTAGAACATCACGGGCTGCTTTGAGAAGTTAAGACAGTTAGGTGGAAAACGCTATACGGAACAGATACGTTTTGAGTGATGATTTAAAAGTTGATAAGTCCGGAGACGACCGGATGCGATGAGGGAGAATGTTCCAAAGGCGGGGCGCAGTGTGGCTGAAGGATCTAGCGCCCATGGTGGCCAGGCGCACTGTAGGGGTGCAGAGGAGAGTGGAACTGGAGGAACGGAGAGTACGAGGCGGAGAATAGATGTGAAGTAGATCCGTGATGTATGGTGGGGCAATAGAGTGGAGGGCTTTGTAGGTGAGAAGGAGGATTTTATAGTTTATACGGAAGGACACAGGGAGCCAGTGAAGTTGTTTAAGGACAGGGGTAATATGATGTGAGAATGGAGTTCTGGTGATGATTCGGGCAGCAGAGTTCTGGACAAGTTGAAGTTTATGAAGTGATTTGAGAGGTAGACCAGTGAGGAGTGAGTTACAGTAATCCAAACGAGAGGTGACAAAGGCATTAACGAGTATGGCCGTGCTATCGATGGTGAGTGAAGAACGGATGCGGTTTATGTTACGGAGATGGGAGTAGGCTGACCGGGTAGTGGTATTGATATGCTGAGTGAAGGAGAGAGTACCGTCTAGGATGACACCCAGGCTTTTAACTTGGGGGGAGGGGAGGACAGTATTGTTGTCAATTAAAATGGAGAAGGTGCTGGTTTTAGAAAGGGTGGATTTGGTGCCCACGAGGAGAATTTCAGTTTTGTCGGGGTTGAGTTTCAAAAAGTTATGGGTGAACCAGGATTTGATATTATGTAAGCAGGTAAGGAGGGAGGGAGGGGGGAGGGTAGAAGATGGAGCAGCAGAGAGGTAGAGCTGGGTGTCGTCTGCATAACAGTGGAAATTGATGTTATGTTGCCTAAAGATATGTCCGAGAGGAAGGAGATAAATAATGAAGAGGAGGGGCCCCAGGACAGAGCCCTGGGGCACGCCACAACTGACAGTAGAGGGCTGGGAGTGGAAGTTCTGGAGATGGACGGACTGGGTGCGGTCAGAGAGGTAGGAGGTGAACCATGAGAGGACCGAGCCGGCTATGCCGATGGAAGCAAGGCGATGGAGGAGAATATTGTGCGAGATGGTGTCAAAAGCTGCAGTTAGGTCAAGGAGGATGAGGATGGAGACAAGGCCAGAGTCTGCGGCTACTAGGAGGTCGTTGGTGATTTTGACCAGGGCAGTTTCAGTGCTGTGAAGATGGCGGAAACCAGATTGAAAGTGTTCGTATAAGCTATTGGCGGCAAGGTGGGTATGGACCTGGTGGTGGACAACTTTTTCAAGAATTTTAGAGAGGAACGGGAGATTGGAGATAGGGCGGAAGTTGTTAAGGTTCGCAGGATCGAGGCCAGGTTTTTTTAGGATTGGTGTGATGATGGCTGTCTTGAGTGATGGGGGTACGATACCAGAACTGAGGGAAGTGTGAATAATGTGGGTAAGATGAGGAAGGAGAGAGGGGAGACAGAGCTTGACGAGGTTGGTTGGTAGGGGGTCAAGTTTACAGGTTGAGGGTTTGGATTTGAGGATCAATGAAGAGATAACGGTGGTGGGTGGAATGATAAAACTCGAAAGCGGGGAGGATACTGATAGACAGGGTAGGGTACAGTGGAGGCAGTTCGCAGTGTCACAGATGGGGGGAAATTGCTGGTGTATATTTTCGATTTTTGATGAGAAGAAATCCAGGAAGTTATTGCACAAGGTGGTGGAGAGTGAGGGGAAGAGAGGAGTATCGGGAGGGCCCAATAAATTTTTGACAGTGGAGAAGAGGGAACGCGTGGAGCCAGAGGCGGATACAATAAGAGAGGCATAGAAGTCAGATTTTGTTTGGGTAATGGTTTGCTTGTACTTCAGTATGTGGTTTAGGTATAAGTCCTTGTGGGTAGATGAACCGGTTTTTTTGAAGAGACGTTCAAGGCGACGGGCTTGGGTTTTGAGGAGGCGGAGTTCGGGGGTGTACCACGGAGCAGAGTGCGTAAAGGATACAGATCTAGTTTTGAGTGGGGCGAAGTTGTCGAGTAGATTTCGTAGCTCACGGTTGAAATTGGATAACATGTTGGAGAGGGACGGTGTATAATTAGAACATGAAAGGTTGTTGAGAGCAGCAGTGAAGGAGGGGAGGTCGATGTTCTTTAAGTTACGGAAGGTGATGGTGCGGGAGAGGTGGGTTTTGAAGATAGGTAGTTTGGAGTTAAAGCAGACTAGTTTGTGGTCGGAGAAGGAGGTGTCGAGGGTAGAACATGACTGAGCTGTGACGCCAGAGCAGCAGACTAAGTCGAGGGTGTGGCCTAGAGAATGTGTTGGGGAGGTGATGTATTGTTGGAGCCCAAAGCTGTCCAGACAGGAAATGAAGTCTTTTGTTGTGGTGTTGTTGGGATTGTCGAAGTGGATGTTAAAATCACCAAGAAGAATTATGTTGGCTGACAGAGAGATGAGGTTGGCTAAGAGGTCAGACAGTTCATCCAGGAAGGTCGGGTTGGGTTTTGGTGGGCGGTAGATAGTGGCCAAGAAGGTTGGTGTGTGACCGTGAATACGTGCTATGAGAGCTTCAAAGGACTGAAAGGTGACAGTGGGGTGGATGGATATTTTGTATTTAAGGTTGAACAGTATGGCGAGGCCGCCACCGCGTCCCGAGAGGCGTGGATGGGTGAGATATGTGAAACCAGGAGGAATAGATTGATTAAGTTCAGTGAAGTCGTTGGGCTGCTGCCAGGTTTCAGTTAAGCACAGGATGTCGAGATTGTGTTTTAGAATAATGTCAAAGATGAGGGATGCTTTTTGAGAGAGGGAGCGAACGTTAAGTAGCCCAAAATGAGTGTTATGGAAAGGTGTAGAGTCCATGTGTCTGGGGATGTTAGCTAGAACAGAGTGGTTGATCAGGCGTATACCAGGTTTCCTCGGCTGAGGTCGGGAGGATGACCAGATGGAGGGGATTGGTAGTATGGAGTCAGATAGTCAGGCTTGTGGGACAGAATGGACAGGTTGTCCAGTGTTAGCGTGTGGGGTACAGTGAACTGCATGTTGAATGTTGGTGGAAAGTATATGGGAGCCCAGGCGGTTGGGATGCAGACCATCTCCTGCAAAGAAGGCAGGTCGGTTCCAGAAGAGGTTGAAGTTGTCGACGAAATGGAGATTGTAGGACAGGGAGACAGACTTGAGCCAGGTGTTGAGATTGAGGATTCTGCTGAAGCGGCCAGAGCCTCTTCCAAACGTGGACCGACAAGATGGCGACCGACACAATCAGTGAGGCACCTACAACGCCATCAACACCAAGAACAACAACAACAACGCCAACACTACCTGACAATACCAACTCGGACAATGCCAATCTACTACTCCGCCTAGCAAACAATGAAATCACCAAATTAAAGCAGGAAATACGCCGCCTCTCTCACGATCTCCAACAGAAAGACTCCATACTGACTAGCTCGGACAATATGAGTCCACTCCTTTTTGTCAAGCTATATAACCCTGCATCTGTAACAGAAAGACAGAATTCTGTAAGTCTTCTCTCCATGCGCACGTCATTAAACCTGAGATGATTCATCACACTTGTTTATTCTTGAGAATAAGCTCAACGAAATTTCTACGACTGTTTGGCGATGAGGACGGGATGGACATGCCTCTGACTGTCGCCTGTTCTAGACCGGAGGAAACGATGGTGGTCAAATTCCGCTCCGACAAACGGAGGGCTGGAATCCCGCCTGAGGTCAGAACGGGTGGCGGACAGTGGATGCTCCATTCATTTAATAAGTGAGTACAGTGTTATGAATCATTTCTTGTGTATGTCTGTTAAGTGTTGATTTAAGAAAAGCCCTAGGTGTGTGTATGTTAGCCTTAAGAGACAAGGTAGTCATGTGATCTTTGTAATCTCTCCTGGTAATGAGACCAGTGAGTCTGAGGGACAGACGCCAGATGATGAAAAATAATCCTAAAAAAACAAAAAGAAACAACGAGAAAACCCCACTGGCTGAGGATCACAAACGTAAGTCTTCCTTCGGGAAGCCATATGGTTTATTAAGGAAACGACCCGTACGTGGAAAACATGGAAAATTAAGACAGTACTGAAGAAGTAAGCTCTGATTGTTAATGAGAAGTTCGATAATGTCTATGAGGACAATGAGGACAAAACAGAAACGTTGGCAATAAAGTAGAAGCTGTGTGTTGCAGGTTCTTCAGACTCTGATGTAGGGTCACAACAAATCACCATGATGGACACCCTGTATGAAGCTGCTGTGTGCTGCATTTTCTTTCAGAGTCTTCCGGCCTGAGATTCATAATACCAGACAAAAAGAGGGGGAGTCACCAGCTGCAAACTGTATTCGCTGCACATTCCGGAAATGACCCTGATAATGCGGCAGACAGTCACCTGTTGAAAACTGCATTAGTAAATGGTCTCAACCTGGCCCAAGGAGCTGCATCAAGATGTCATGTGTCGGCTGGGAAACGACTTTGCCACATGTATGGACACACCTGCTGTCGTGGACACATGTCCACACATGTGGACACCCAGAAAGGAACTGAGTGGAGTCTTTGCATGATATGAAACTCAGATTTCTCTAATCACTGATGTTTTTATTGTGCATGTTTATACACACACAGCCAGCGATAATCCTGCTGTCGTTACTGCAACATTGCTGCGCTGGCATAAGGTCCACTCCAAAAACAGCATTCTTACCATTCCCTGTGACACTGTACAACAGTTCACCTGTGTGTGACAGGTAAAACATGTGGATGCTGTTCATGTCATTCATTGCTGACACTGCACTACACTTCTGGACACACAACACTACATTTTTTTTTCACTAGGGTCCATATTATGCATGTTGGCGTGATTATATGATAGCTTATGCTGCTTCTCTTTTTGATTATTTCTCATTTAATTGCTCTACCTTATGAAGGCATATTAGGACCAAGATAAAACAAACAAACAAACAAAAAGACAGGGGGGGGGGGGGGCAAATATTTGAGTATATTTGACTCACAAATTTACAAGTTTAAAGACTTGGAAAATCACCTGCCTGATACCTGCTTTCAGTAAATAATTTGAACACATACGTTTACATAGTTGGAATGAAATATGAAAAAGTCATGAAAGTAGAAAATGGATTTAAACAGAAACATTATCTGAGAAATGTTCCCACACACAGTTCTTCAGTATATTTAATATTGAATGTTACTTGCCACCTCTTTTTGTAACCATGAAAAGAAAGAAAGAAAAAGAAATGCAAACACACAGTTCTCAACTCAGGACTCCACTTTATTTTATTTATTTTTTCCTCAGGAGAGAAGACGACCAACAGGTTCTACAACAGAATGGTGCTTTAACCAGACAGTGTATGAATAGACTGATCACAGAACTAGACAGACTCATTCTCCACAGCTCCAGTCCACAAAATACATACAATCTAATGATAAAACGGACTCTGGATTAGAATCACTGATATACAGTAGGAAGATTTATAGAAATCCCACATACGTTCAATGACAACATTTTGTAATTTTACTGCCAATGTGTTTCAGTTAATTTAATTTGTGCAACAATAATCTCTATTATCTCTGTCAAATCCTGTATGTATACATGTACAATGCATTATCAGTGATGTTTCTTGAATGTAGTTGCTGAGTAGGTACATTTGTTACCAAAACAGGAAGTATGACGCTCTTGTAAAATGAGATCAAGTTGGATATTTGTGTGTGCACATCTTAGCACTTCAGCACCAAGCCACGACCACAATGTTTCCACAATAACAACCTCAAACTATTCCAACTGGGGTGGGTAACTGCTATAATCTGTTTCTGGGAAACAGATGAGACTTTCTTTTACAGTCCAGTCTCAGCTCACTTACCTAGTAAATAGTTGTGTTTTACTTAGTATAAATATATCTGAGTTATTACCAACATAATCCAGTTACAACTGAAAGGTACTTGATGGGTAACAATGGAGGTTTTTCTTAGTATTTCGTCTGCAGTTACACTGTATTTACCTACTTGTTAGTTACCCATCACATACTGTATGTTTCGCCAAGTTATCTACCAAGTGAATTCTTAGTAATTAGGGGACTGTAAAAGGAAGCGTTATCAAAATTTGTTTGGAGTTTGAGGTCAAAACGTCTCCAAAGTACAATCAGATGCCACCACACAAACTGAGAAAAGTTTGTTTCATTACATGATTTTTTTCCCAAGTATTTTTCTTTAATTAAAGGTTATGTTTCCAAGAATGTCAGGCTGCTTCTCCTTTGGCATGAATGTTGGTAATTGAAATAAACTCATCTCCAGAATAATCCCGTACAAACATCTTTTCTAAAGAGACTGGCCTGAGAAAAACAACCAGCCGAGACGAACTGAATAGGATGATACTTAAAAAAAAAAAAAAACACAAAAAACCTTTAAGAAAGTTCATGGTACTTATTTTGTTTCACCTAATTTCGCAAGAATACACTATATGAAGTACATAAACTGCAGAAGAAAATTGTTTCAGAAAAAGAAAAACTGCTAAATAAACAAGAGGCACCGAAGCTATTCAAAGTTTGACCAATATGCTTCTCATAAAATGCAAATTCATGCTGCATGTTGATTTTTTTTCTACACTCTTTAACCAACACCTAATAACATCATGTCCTACATGCCATGCACTATGATAGTTAGACCTCAACACAAACAAATCATTAAAGAAAAAATAGAAGAAAATTCAGTAAAACAAACAGTTTCTTTGCCACAAAAAAGCAGATGTATTCTCTCAATTCTAAAAATTCTTATTCAGATACCATAAAATAATTTTATTTAGAAATAATAATCAGTACATCGGTGCAATCACACACAAGCATGAGTTAATGGAGACTTGTCAGCCAATCATCCAATCATAAGTAAGTAATCTTTGTGGTCAAGTTATTTGTTGATGAATGGATCTAATGAAGAATCTATATGTGAACAGCTAGAGCCCAAATGGAAATGGAAACTCACATTTACATTTACATCATAATTATGTAGTTTCCTAAAATAATGAAAGTTTCATGTGTGAGAAAGTCCACCAGGTGAGAAAATACATTCAGAGGTTGTTTAGTCGGACTACAGAACAATACATTGTTGTTTTGAACTGACTTACACAATTTAGAGTCTGTTGCTCAGAGGAGGCCAATTTGAATTGATGTCATTTTATTGAAATGACTGATTTTGTGACATCTTGTTGCCTGAATCCATTTATGTTTCAGAGTGCCATATGTTGTGGTTGTTTTCTTAAACACTAACAAAAACATCCTCAACGTTCTGTTGTTGGTGTTATTCAACCTGACAGATGAAGATGTAATTTTGTTGTCCAACAAAGAAGCATGGATAAAGAGGCTCAGTGAATTTGGTGTAAAACGTGTACAGGTGACTCAGTTTGTATGAGGACACTTTGTAGAAGGACAGAGTGCCTGCAGACCAATCCAGATACACTCCTATTTTTGGAAAAGAAGGAACCTGGATGGGTGTGTATACTTTGTTGTGCATAGCATCGTGCACATTTAGATTTTTACCTTGTTGAAAGCTCCATGACAGTGTATTCCACCCAATACCAGTGTTGTTACCTTCTCCTTTTCTTTGCATTCCTCTGTACATGACAGCCACGTCAGCATATGCAGACCACTCCACTTCCCAGTAATGGCGCCCTGTCAGTCCCTCGTTGCACACTACCTGTTCCCACCAGTCAAACCGCTCTGGCTTGTCCGGATAAGGGTGCTCATTTGTTGTGTACTCTGCCTTTTTGTTGTCCTCAGATATTTTGAGGACTTTGTGTGCTGTGTTTATGTCCAGGGTGAGATCACACGTGTCTGATAGAAGGAGAAAGACACGATCCATCACTTTTTGTCCAGATTTACATTTGACAAAAGTGTGCACCCATACAGTGATCATCACATTAATAACTCATCCTTGAACAAATCCCTCATTAACCTACATAGATATTATATTTTCTATATTTTGTAGGTATATAACAAAATGCACTATGCATGCAACTTGATTAAAGATTTTCAGTTTTAGAGACTGTAAATATGCAAATCTGGGCCAAATGTTTCTTCCATTTCTTGCTATTTTTTAAACATTCTTTTGTATGAGGTTTACTTTTCACCACAATAAATACAATGAACATACAGTGATTTTTCTTTTCACAGCATCAAAAGCTGGTATTTTTATGAATAATTTGCTTATAGGATAATTTATAGTATTGACAATTTTAGATCATACACTAGGCAACAGCCTATTAGTTTTTTAGTTTGTTTGGTTTTTGTTTTGCTTTGTTCTTTAACCTTCATGCAGAGGTATAAAAAGTTTTGTCTTTAGTAATCATGGCATATGTAAGGGAGGTTTCTTTGGTCCTTCATGCCATCTTCTTCTCCTCCTCCTCTGGGCTGCTTCCTTCAGGGGTCTCCACAGCCAATCATCTGCCTCCATTTAACCCTATCCTCTGTATCCTCCTCACCCACACCAACTATCCTCATGTCCTCCTTCACTACATCCAAGAACCCCCTCTTTGGTCTTCCTCTAGGCCTCCTTCCTGGCAGCTCTAACCTCAGCATCCTTTTACCAATGTATTCACTGTCCCTCCTCTGAACATGTCCAAACCATCTCAATCTGGCTTCCCTGGCTTTTTCTCCAAAACATCTAACATGAGCTGTCCCTCTGATGTCCTCATTCCTGATCCTATCCATCCTCGTCACTCCCAGAGAGAACCTCAACATCTTCAGCTCTGCTACCTCCAGCTCTGCCTCCTGTCTTTGTCTCAGTGCCACCGTCTCTAAACCAGACAACATTGCTGGTCTCACCACTGTCTTGTCCACCTTTCCTTTCATTCTTGCTGACACTCTTTTGTCACACATCACACCTGACACTTTCCTGCACCCGTTCCAACCTGCTTGCACACGTCTCTTCACTTCTTTTCCACACTCTCCGTTGCTCTGGACTGTTGACCCTAGGTACTTAAAATCCTCCACCTTCTTCACCTCTAGTCCCTGTAACCTCACCGTTCTACTTGAGTCCCTCTCATTTACACACATGTTCTCTGTTTTACTGTGGCTGACCTTCATTCCTCTCCTTTCCAGAGCAAACCTCCACTTCAGGGCTCGCAAAATTTCAAAATCCCTGGTAGCCCTTCGGGCAGACACTCTTCAGTTTTTGGTAGCCCAAAATAAATGTAAGTAGCCCGACTAAAAGAGAGATTATTTTTAATGTATAATAATGTAAAGGAAACAAAACAATCAAAAATGTGTTAAAACACAAATTACAACTGTATAAATTAGTCAAATTACAATAATCAACTTAAATATATATTTCTAAGTGAACAGAAATTCCTATGAACTTTTAAGAACAGTGTAGAACATTTATCAGTCTGTCAGATTCTGAATCTGAAATTTCAACTGAAGTCACTGATGAAAAAATGCCACTCGATGTTGAGGGCATAGGATCTCCTTTGTCAGCCTTCTCTTCCTGTGCATTGGCATCCACTTCACTACTCTTTGTAATTGTCGGGGTTTTACGATACATACAGGTGTCTTGAAGAAAACATCCAGAAACAAATTGACTCATCAGGGCAAAAGGATTCAACAGATTCCCCATTAACGGAGAGTTGCATGCAGTCATTCAGTGTTTTAGGCTGCAGAGAGGTACGATGTGTTGTCTTCACTCGATTCATGTAAGAAAATCCTCTCTCACAGATGGCTGTCGACGGACTAAGTGTCAGCATTAATTTCACCAGCAACTGGATTCTCTGAGAGGAGATCTCTGTATAAGCAGTCTACCTTGCTACCTCTGTGTTCTGCAAGCCACATTTTTAGATCCATCCATTCTTGTGAAATTTTCTCTCTCTCTTCCTCATCTAGCAAACTGGCAAAATGTGGGACAAGATAATCCACCTCTTCATCCCCATAGTTTGCCAGGTCTTCTCTGGGGCGGGGAAGAGTGGAAGGGTCAAAAACCTTGAAACAAGAGAGAGGCTTTTCACACAGATTTTTAAATCTGTTGTCCATGTACTTCACTGTGTTGTCAATACTCTTCTGAATCTCTGCACCAAAGGTGTCTTTGTCTGTGCTCTCACCTCTTCTAGCAGGTCACTGACTTTTTGTGAGCTGAACTCCACAGTAGCAAATGCTGCCATCTTCGTTCACTGTGAACTTCGTGTCCAAGATTTTCTGGTATTCTCCTGGTTTTGTTTTCAGGCTGAGTAAGCGTGACGTGGTGCTCTCAACTAAGTGATTTGTTCGTGTGATGTTTAGGTTATCATGCTGAGAATCAGTACTGCACTTCGATAAGATGGTACTGTAGTCCAACATGAAATGCAGGAAGCGAACAAATTTCTGTGTCTTCATCTCCTGACTTGACATCACTTCCTCCTGCCATGTTCTCCATATGAACAACAGTGGGAGTGTAATTTTCTTCCACAGCCTTCAGACATCTCAGCCGGCTTGGAAGCCACCGTGTGCTTCTCATTTAGCAGTTCACTTATTTCTGTCAGTTCTCTTTGCTTCTTTGGGGAGTAGTAGTACATCTTAAAGATGGTTTTCAGTGTATCTATCCAGCACGGCTAGCTCTAATTTGTGTGCCACACAGTGGATTGTTATGATGTGGGGCATCCTCTGTTTCAGTCTCCCAGCTACTCCTGTTTACTCACCCATCATCACTGCAGCACCATCAAAATTTGCACACACTACTTTCTTTTTCCATGTGTCTTCTGTGATACCCATGGTGTTCAGTGCTTCATCAATAGCCTCTAAAATACCTGCAGCATTTGACCCCTTGACTGGCTGACATTTGATCATGTATGTGGAAATGTCACCATTATCTTTTACATACCTGACATGAACCAACTCCTGTTCTATTATACCAGTGTCTGTACTGCCATTTGCAAGAATGGATAAGAACCTGCTTTCTTGAATTTCCTTTTCAGTCTGGTCTCTTGAAGTTTGTGCTATTGCTCCAATAGACTCTCTGCAAGCATGGTCATTGAGGTAAGTGGAACCAAGTTCTAGGCCATTTGCTTTTTGAAGACTGCTAAATTTTGCCAATGGTAGTTCACTTCTTGCAACATAGTATGCTGTTCTGAACAGCTTTTTCAGGAGTTCTTGTTGTGCTTGGTTAATCTTTAGTATGTTTTTTGCAATTGGTGTTTGTTCTGGAAAAGATGCTGCAGAGTGAGCACCAATGCATTTCTTGTGATGCAGAGATTTCTCATGTGTTCTGATGGGGTCTTTTCTAAAATTTCTGGTCCCAGACGGGCAGGGCTGAGAAAGATTTGGGTAGCCCGACTGGAAGACACAATAGCCCCGGGACGTCGGGCTAGCGATTTTGCGAGCCCTCCACCTCTCTAGATTTTCCTCCACCTGCTCCCTGCTCTCTGTAGTGATGTCATCAAACATCATGGTCCACAGAGATTCCTGTCTAACCTCATCTGTCAGCCTGTCCATCACCACAGCAAACAAGAAGGTGCTCAAAGCCGATCCTTGGTGCAGTCCCACCTCCACCTTGAACTCCTCTGTCACCCCTACAGCACACCTCACCACTGTCTTACAGCTCTCATACATGTCCTGCACCACTCGAACATACTTCTCTGCCACTCCTGACTTCCTCATACAAACCACAGCTCCTCTCTCAGCACCCTGTCATACGCTTTTTCCAAATCTACAAAGACACAATGCAGCTCCTTCTGGCCTTCTCTGTACTTCTCCATCAGCATTCTCAAAGCAAATATTGCATCTGTGGTTCTCTTTCTTGGCATGAAACCATACTGCTGCTCACAAATGCTCACTTCTGACCTCAGCCTAGCCTCCACTACTCTTTCCCATAACTTCATTGTGTGACTCATCAGCTTTATTCCTCTGTAGTTTCCACAACTCTGCACGTCAGTGCATTTTGGTCTATGATGCGATACAAATGAAAATATGATTCAATAAAAATCAGTATGAACAGATTATCATCTGACCTTTTCTGTTATTTTGAAACAGTTAACATGCTGTGACCAAACACCATACGTATTCGCACTGTGAGAATTCTGAATCTTTACAACCACAACCAGTTATTCTAAGTAATGATATTTTATGTGGAATAATTCTGTATAATTAGCCCACATAAAAGCTGGTAATGATGCCAATTATTTCAACCCAAGAATTAAGTTTTCCACAAATCAAGCCCAGTGTCAATCAATGTTGCAATGTTTTCTCCTTAAATTATGTATCTGTTGACAAATCTGGTGGATTGTGCAGCTTTGCTGGAGGTTTGAACTCCTCTACTGTTTTGTAGCTTAACTGTAATGTCACACAATGCACAGAAATTGACTTACAACACATGATGTCCCTTTTGTCAGTCAGGTTCTCCACATCGATCTTAGTGGTAGGGTCGATATTGCTTGCTCCTTTGTATTTGTCACTGGTCATTGCTGTTACAAAGAAACAGATGTTCAGAATCAGAATCAGTTTTATTGCCAGGTACAGCAAAGAACACTTTACAGTACTAGGAATTTGTCTTGGTGTCTGGTGCAAACATACTGTATATACAGATATGGAGTATGGACACAGTTTTAGAATAAACTAGAAAAAAGAATAAAAATAAAATAATACTATGTATATACAGAGAAGTGAAGAGTGTGTGAAGTGTAGTGCAGTTTAAGAAGGTTAAAGTGAAAAGTCACTGACTAGTTTAGGGTGTGTGGGTCATATAGGGGTAAGAAACTGTTATTATGGGGTGTGGTCCTGGTCCTGATGGACCGGAGTCTCTTGCCAGAGGGGAAGGACTGAAAGAGTTCTTGTCCGGGATGAGAGAGGTTGGCTGGAGACATACAGCTCCTGGAGAGATGGGACACTGCAGCCGATCACATTCTCAGCAGAGTGGATGACATACAAGTCCATGATCCAGCTGCACACGGAGTCAGGCACATTCAGCTGGGCCATATTCACAGCGTCATCCACCGATCTGTTGGCTCTGTAGGCAAACTGTAGGGGATCCAGGAGAGGGTCTGTAATGTCCTTGAGGTAGGACAAGGACGAGGCGCTTAAAAGACTTCAGGACCACAGAAGTCAGGGCGACGGGTCTGTAATCATTAAGTCCTGTGATCATTGTCTTTTTGGGGACTGGGACAATGGCTGAGGTCTTGAAGCAGGCTGGTACATGGCAGGTCTCCAGTGAGGTGTTAAAAATGTCTGTGAACACTGGGGACAGCTGACTGGCACAGTGCTTCAGATTGGAGGGGGAGACAGAGTAGCCTTGTGGGGGTTTAGTCGTTTGAACGGCCTTTTCCCATCTGTCTCTTTGATGGAGAGAAGTGTGAGGGATGAGGGGAGGGGGGTGCAGGTGTGGAGCTGTGTAAGTGATCCAGCCATGGAAATGGACATGGGGCTGTTGCTGGTCAATGGCTGGTGGGGGGAGGAGTGGGGAGGTCAGGTCTGCCCCATCGTCTACTAATTCAGACTGTTGGCCAGGCTCAGGTTGTTCACAGAGTGGGGGGGCTCTAGGCTTGTAGTTGGTGATCGCCTTAAGCCCTTTCCAGACAGAGGCAGAGTTGTTGGCTGAGAATTGCTGTTCCATCCTCCCACCATACACTGATTTAGCTCTTCTCACCTGCTCGCTAAGTCTGTACTTGGCCTCCTGATATTTTTTCTGTCCCCCACTTCTGAATGCAGCCTCTTTCTCTGACCTGAGCTGTTTGAATTTATCTGTGAACCAGGGTTTGTCGTTGTTATAACTCACCCTGGTGTGTGATGGAATGACGCTGTCCTCACAGAAGTTAATGTAGGACGTCACAGTGTCTGTGTACTCATCCAGACTGTTGGTGGCAACCTAAAAACATCCCAGTTTGTACAGTCCAGACACTCCTAAAGTTCCCCCGCAGCCTCACTGGTCCACTTCTTTGATGTCGTTCAAACAGGTTTGCAGAGTTTTAATTTCTGCCTGTATGCAGGAAAAATCTGAATCGTGGCCAGATCTCCTCTCAGCTCTGTCAGGTGGAAAATGTCTGAGCTCAGAGTTTCAGCCTGACCAAGTGTTGTTGTTTGTTTCAGCCACTAGATGGAGCCAGAACATCTGGAGCTGCAGCTGGAGGGACTTCAACTCAGGAAAACTACAGATCACAGCAGAAACATCAGTCGATCCACTGATGGCAAATGAAACTGTTCCATCATATTTCAGTCCAAAGAAGAAACAACAGCTGTGGTTCTTTGTTTCCTGTCCCACTGACTGAATCTCAAGGCATTTGGTGTCGTTTTATGCTCATTGTTCATTTCTTTGTTGTTGTTTTGCATCTTTTTGCTTCACTTTTTGAAACTAACTAGAAATATGTCCCTTCAAACAGAAGAAACTGGGACTTTGGCTCAGACTCTGGCTCTGTTCTTAGAGCCCCTATACATATGCACATGTATGTGGAACCACATGTATGTGGAACATGTGTGGACCTGAATCCAGGGCCCTGATGGGGCCAGTATTTCCCTGAATACACACTGGACAATGGGTTTTATTCTGAGCTGGCTGAGATGGATCTGCAACTGTCAGCAGCTCTTTAACAAACAAGCACAATCACAATCGAACTGTGGCTGTAAAAAAGGAAGAAACAGTCGCTGACTCACTGACAAACAGTCTCAGGGTCTGAGTTCAGGACTGAAGGCCACAGGATCAGGTCTGGACCGGTCCCTCTTCACACACAGACAGCTGGATCCTGGACACTCTGGTCTCTGTCTGTGGTACTGACCTCTGCAAACACAAACATGGTTTTATTGATTTCACATCAATCACTGATCAATTGACTGTTTATGGAGCCCTGAATCCACAAATGCTCACAGACAGGAAGTTTCAACGTTTCTGAACCAGGCCATTCAAGTGACACAGTGACAAAATCACAAAACAGGAAGTCCAGCCACACGGACATGCTGTTAGTTAGTACTCACATTACACTCCAGTCCTTTTATTTGCAGAAAGACCAGTCCAACCAGGACCCCAAGCCCACTACACAACAAAGGCCAGGACATGGTCCCAGCAGATGGTACTCTGAGGGTCCAGGTACCAACAAGTGGACAACATGAATTAAATCCAACACAGCAACACACACAATGTGACTATTTACTCTAAAGTACTCCACCTAATACTACAAGACAAATACCTAAATGTTGTGTATAAGTAGGGATGGGAACTGAGACCAGGACCAGTATTGATTCTGCCTATTGGCCCGATTCTTTATCGATTCGCTTATTGATTCCTGATCAGGTCAATATGAGCCAAGTTTCCGTCAGTCAAACTAAAGTCCAGGCTGGATCTACTTTTTGTTTCTGACGCCCTTTTCCCAGAAAGGTCCCAGAGCTGTCGTCTCCAGAAACTCACAGGAAACAGGACGACAGCTCTTCAACACGACTCGGACTTTCACCTTTCACAGAAACTACTGAGCAAAAATCCTCAATATATAAAAACTGCTGCCCCTCAGACCACGGACCAGACCAGCGCATAGTCCAGCTCCTACAGTCCACCTGGACCCTGAACTGGAGCCTCGGACAGTGAAACCATAAAGAAAATAAGAGTCGGACTTACCCTGCGTTCAATCTAAGGCTGCTCCCGCTACACGTCCACACTTCCTGTCCAGCTCCTTGACAATAAAAGCCTCGCCTCGTCTCTATACGTCTGAAAATACTTCGGTGGGGGCGGAGGGGACCGGAAATAAATAAACAGAAGGTCTCAGCCAGAGACACTTCACCGCGGTGCATTCTGGGCATTTTGATGCCATTCTTTATTTTAAAATCTTTTAAAAATAGAGGCGACCTTTACTTTGAAGGGGTGAGGTCAGACTGCTTCGCCCCACGCGATTTACTGGAAAATCCCCGTTTCGACCAAAGCATCGCGATAAGAGGGTCAAAGCCTGTTACTGCCCAAAGTCCCTGTGGACCCCGAGTATTTCCTATGAAAATGGGGGTTTAGAAGCCACAGGTTTTGAATCTTGTATTGCAGCTCTTAGAGCCAAATGGCTTAAAGGTTGTATTTCCCAGCCTCAATCAATATGGTACCACATTCCCAGTAGTTTGTTTAAATGACTAGCAGTTTAATAAGATGATGGACTGTTTTCAATAGTATGGACTTATTTATGGACCACAGTCCATCAAAAGTCCTTCGATGCATCACTTCAGTTAGGATGCTGGCGCTGCCCTAAATGATACCAACCTTCTAAAAGATACTTTGACGCTTTTCGTCCAAGTTCTGTCTTCTGCCCTCTTGTCGTTTCACTTCGGTATTTGGAATGATGACATCCAGTCTCATAGTGACGATCTGTCCCTGGCACTTAGACTGAACAGGTCCCATGTGTTTTATATTTACATGTGAATTCAACACCAAACATCCAGTGGTCCTCCCTAAAACCTCATTCCACCATGAGGATCAGTCTATAAAGCTTTTCTTAACAACCAGCAGCCTTTGGAAAACAAATACCTGAGTTCTTAACGAGGAAACACGACTTAAAACAGAGTTCAGCCCAATAAAACACAGTTTGACTCCTAACGGGTTCTTAAACTTGGACCTCATTATTGAAGCAGATCCAAATCCAGAAGCAGCCCACACTCTCTAAGTTTTTATTCATTGAAAAATCAGCATTTTCGTTCCTTCATGGTTCCAATAAAATGTAGTTTCCAAATGTAGCTAAGTGCCTTTGTTTAAAATGCTTTATGGACTGACGTTTCATAGACGTTCAGCTGTTATAGTTTCTTCATGATGATTCCTCTGATGAACTTCCTGCCTTTTGTAGGCCCATGTATGAACCTTCACAGTATTTTCACCTCCTAAATTACTACGTTCCTTGTGCAGTCACATTTCTATAATGGTACAATTTACTCAGCCTGATGACATTTTGATGACATTCAATTCTTTCTAGAGGATGGAGATAAATAGGTGAAGCAAGACAAATGTAATTATTTCTGAGAACTTATTAACTGCAGGCCGTCGTCCTCCATCATATGGCCCAGGACAAATATTTGGACGGTCCCTTATTCTGTCCCTTATTTCTTATAAAGAATCACAGTTGTCTCTTTCTTTCCATGTCTGAAGTTGGTCAAAGCGTCCATCACAATTACAGCACGGGCCACGACATTATGCAAATTAGGTGATGACGTCACCTGACGACTTCTGGGACAGCCAATAGCTACTGTTCTTACTGACGAGTTGGCAACACTGGTTTCCAGTAATTAGTGATTCTTGAGTTATGGTACATATCTAGAGGTCGAGTCCTGGCAACTGGACTTTGAGTTTTTAGGTCGAAACGTTTCACCGCCCATCCAAGGTGCTTCATCAGTCTGAGAAAAAGCTGGACTGGAACCTCCAGTTTATCTTGACACAGAAAAGTCCAGTTGCCAGGACTCGACCTCTAGATAACTTCCCCTGGACGACTGAGAATCTCCACAGATTGATGGTCCATGACATGTGGACAGATAAAACCCAGATTTGGGGTTAAAAAGTGCAGACAATATGACTTTAAAGTGTTGTCACAACCTGAACCAGGATAAAGGTCGCACAACAAAAGGATGATTTCATGTTGTCTTACAAAACAGAAATATTCTGAATTACAGTTGTATGTTCTACAGACAGAACTCAGACTAGTGAGGTCTGTGTGGAAGCTAAAGTGGATCCAGATAAAGACTAAATCCTGTTCTACATCAAACTGGAGCCTGAACCAGGAGACAAACACTGAAACATCAGTTATTTCCTCTGATCCTCTGGAGGCTTTTCTGCAGCCACAATCTGGTCTTTGTTTACCCACAAACCCTGTGCCTGATCTCCTGTGGTCCTAAATCTAGTCCCCTCTAGTCCTAAACCCAGCCCCATCTCATCAATAATCTGGTCTGATCTAAATTTAGTTTCTAGCCCCTCCTAGTTTTAATCTCAGCCTCAAAAGGGTCAAAGGTTAAAATCATCATCTTTACATTACACTCAGAACAACATGAACGGGATTTGTAGCAACAACAGTTGTGGTGAGCAACTAAGGGTTAGTCCCAGATTTCTGCTTTAGACTCAGGTCCAGGTCCAGACTCAGGTCCACATCCAGCTTTATAAACAGGGTTCCCACACCTTGGTTAACTTCAGATTCAAGGACCTGTCAAGGACTTTCCAGGTCCAATCCCCTGAAATTCCAGGCCTTAATGTGGGGACACATTTCAAGTGAGAACAAGGTTAAATGGTGTTACGTTAAGATCCACTGTTTCATGTGTCAAACTCAACTATGCAAAAAAGCATTTGTTGCATTTCTTGTTAGCCATATGACAGAGGGCTGATATTCTATTGGTCAAATTTCTGTTTGGCATTAAACTGAAGAATATTCAGTAGAGCCTATATTGTGAATGAATGATTCCATTAAAATGACTTGGACCTGAAAGTTCAATAAAAAACTGTCCTGTACTTCAATGGACAAAAATACTCAAAGATTCAATGACAATGTGTTGTTTTAACAGGAACTGATATTTAATTTAGTGATTCCTCTGTGTACCACTAGAGGGAGCCGGAGTACCACTACTGGGACCCGTACCACACTTTAAGACCCGCTTCTTTAAATCAACGTGTTGTATAAGGCGCCATATAAATGAACGTGATGTGACTGGAGTGTCGATTGCAGAGCTGGTGCAAATGTCTCCACATCAACTCAACAGCCTTCAGGACTCACATTTCAATAAGAGCTAAAAACAGCTGGCAGCCAACATTCAATCAACATTTCTATGGACCGACCTGTTTCCGACTCCCCAAGTGCCATCTTGTGTGTAGATCCAGCTGCTTCTCCCTCCACTTTGACAGGTTTACAACAGGCTCTGGACCTGGACAAGTGATGGTCCTTTGGATCTCTGCCAGACTTTCTTTCTAATCTTCTTTGCTGAGCCAAATATCTGGAAACTTGCATTTTCCAGGCATCACGTTTCAGCAGTTTCAGCCTATTTTTGCCTGTTTCATGGTGAGTCTGAAACGTTCAGGGACCATCGTAGTAGTTTAATACACGTAACTAACGTGGATCAACCAAGTTAGTACGTGTGTATTGTAATGTATGGCCATGAAGGGTTGGAGAAATAGTTTTTTACAGAAAACTTCTTGCACAAAATAAATCCAAGTACTTTCAAGGACCTGTATCTATGTCTGTTTATTTACAAAGACTTTAAAAGGGCCTTGAATCAAAGATGAAAGGACCCTGGTATATGTACAACACAAATGTAGACACGTGATCTCTCCGAAGAATGAATGAAAAAAAAAAAAAACAGGATAAACAAAAATACAGAATGTCATTTCAAAATAAAAGCCTCAATGATAAACCTTTTATCTCCAAAGGGAAAACACTTTCAGAATAAAACAGTTACAGGAAAATGAGCTAATCCGGGTTTTCTGCCAGTTTTTCCTCCAGCAGCTCAGAGAAAGGCCTCACCACCACCACCACAGAAGAAGAAGAAGAAGAAGTGGGTGAGAGGTAGAAGAAGAGAAGGATGAAGATGTGATGCAGTAACCAAAGGTGTGTTGATCAGAAACTCCAGGTTCAGTCCTCTGTGCACAGCAGATAGAAAGTAGGTTATTTGCTGAAGCTGAAAAAATCAAGTAGAAAACATAGACTGACTGAGCCACATTTATAGTGTGAGCTGAAGAAACTGATCAATGACAGTGACGTCCTATAAATACCTTCAGGACTATTGGACTGTGCTGGATTCAAACAAAGTGGCTTTATATTAAACTGGACAATGAGGAGAAGAATTAAACAGGATTTGAAAAACCTGCTGAAGAAGCCCAGGGTTCTGATCTAAGCCTGTTTTAGATCAGAGGGATCAGGGAGCCGCTGAGACTGGGCCTTTTCCTTCTGTCCCCCCTCATCCTCCTCACATGTCAGCCTGTCATTCATTTTGACTGCTGCTTTAAGACCTGGACAGATGGAAACCTTCTATAACCAACCTGGTTTAACACTTGGTACTTCCTTCATGACAAAAAATGCACTTTAAAGACTTTTGCTGACTGTTTCTCTGTTTTTGTCCTGTAGAAAAAACTAGTTAATAACCAATAACCAGCTGATAAAGTTAATACAAGTGAGCAACAACAACTGGAGAGACCAAAGTCCAGGTTTTCATGTAGATCCAGACTCAGATCCAGCTTTACGAAGACCATCACTCCCACCTGCAGAGAGAAGCAGAGAGAGCAGAGGTCAGAAACCAGAGGTCACAGAAACTCACTTCATCAGCAACAGTCGTCTTCACATCAACTCAAACACATGATCACAACAAGCTTCTGGCTGATCTGATTGGCTGACTGTTGTCTCTCTCTCTGTCTTTCTGTCCAATCCTGAAGCCTGTCCCTGTTCTCCTCTCACAGCTTCACTTAGAAGGTTGGAGCTTTACAGGAAATCCTGGATCTTTGCTTTGATACTGACTGGGTTTAGTCCAATCCTGCTGAAAGCACCATGGACTGACTCCAGCCCTCTACTGACCTCAGAGTCTGCAGGCTACAGTCTGGACTCTGGACAAGATCACACAGCTTTTGCACTCCTGGATCCTGCAGGTTGTTCCCACTCAGGTCCAGTTCTCTCAGATGGGAGGGGTTGGACTTCAGAGCTGAGACCAGATAACCACAGCTGGTCTTTGACAAACTGCAGTTCTCCAACCTGAATAAAGAAGCAAAGATGTGACGTTAGAAACCAAAGTTCCTCTTGAAAGTGTTGAATGTTTCAGAATGTGTTCAGAGCTGAAGAAGGTTTAGAAAGTAGAAGTTTAGAAAGTGGAAACTCCAAACAGCTGAAGCCAACAGGATGCAGGTTCAAAGCAGTCCCATCCAAAAAGGGACAAAGAGCTGTCATTAATATGAATGCCAACATGCTGCTGCTTCAATAAAGACGGAGTGACTTCAGCTCTGAAACTCTGCCAGCTCCACCTGTGGCTCCATCTATACAAACTCATGTTGTGCAGCCACATTTCTCTGAGAGGGAAAACAGCCTTTCCCATGAAGATCCTCAGTGTGGATCAGTCTAATATCAGCCTCATGTCTGCAGTTTAGTGTCAGCACAACTTTCACATCACATTCATCTCAGCACACAACCTAAACATGGGGTCTGACCTCAGAGTCTCCAGTCTACAGTCTGGACTCTGCAGTCCACCACACAGCTGCTGCACTGCTGGATCCTGCAGGTTCTTGTTCCAGCCCAGGTCCAGGTGTCTCAGATGGGAGGGGTTGGACTTCAGAGCTGAGACCAGATAACCACAGCTGGTCTCTGACAACCTGCAGTTCTCCAACCTGAATGAAGAAGCAAAGACCAGCTTCCTGTTTTCTTATTGAACAAACATGGACAGTGAATAGAACAACACAATATTATAAATACAACACAAGTGTCAATAGAAACTGGTCCATCCAGGCTGTTATGATGAAATTAGCTGAGGTGTGAATTGATGTCACATTAACATGAAGAAGAAAGTGCAGAAAGATGAAAAATCTCTGACTTTAATTCAAAGTTATTGTGAGAAACAGGAATTTCCATGTGATGTTTTCAATTCGATTCATATGGAGTTAAACTTTCCAACATCTGGTCATGTTGGGTGGGATTGGTTCATTTGACACAGTGGTGCTCGGCCTTTTAGCCTTGCTAGTCTTGGCCCATGAGGCAGCAACAGTAGCAAGGCAGGTTTTGACGCCACGCAGCATCTTCTTTCTTTAAAGCCAAAATATTTCCACACAACTGACACACTGTTCCTCTTTGGCACTAAAGTTTCCATAGAGTCGGGTTCTGTGGAACCCGAGGCCACTGGACAACAGATCAAGGTCCAATAGCAACATGGATCAAGGTAATGCTTTGTCTGTCAACTGATCTACTGTTTCTTACATGTTGGGACCAGAGGGTCCTCACAGGACTTTGTCCATTTCAACTGACTGAATGAGGGATTATTAGGCTGCACTAACTGGGACTCCCAACAGGTGAGTCCAAGGTCAACCACCTGCTCCAAATCCAATGGCATCATTATCTAAAAAGGGGCCAATAATCTAGTACAGGACCTGTTTGGATTTCTCTGTGGAAGAAGCTGTCTGGAAGTTGAGGTTCAGCTTGTGCTTAGGGTTCACCAAGTAGTGCTTCTGGTTTGGCTTTGTCTCCAGGAAATCAATGGAAGTCAATGGAATGTCCTCTGAAGTGATGGAAACACACCTGTCTGTGTGTGTTCTCAACCATCAATATCAATGATCAAAGAAATATTTCTACTGCATCAAAGAAACTGGATCCATTTCCAACAAATATTAGTTCAGAGGATTTTCTGCTGACACATGTGACTCTTTAGACACAATGAGACCAACTTTCTGTGAGACTCAGTCATTTGGGACTAAAGACTGAATTTAGCCTCAGAAAAATCCAAAGACAGGAAAAGAAAATCAACTTCAATAGAAGTTATGTCTGTGCAAACACTGAGTTCAAACAATAATTCAACACTAAAGATCTACAATAGGAACAAACAGTCAGTGAACTGACCTCAGAGTCTCCAGTCTACAGTCTGGACTCTGCAGTCCACCACACAGCTGCTGCACTCCTGAATCCTTCAGGTCGTTCCAGCTCAGGTCCAGGTGTCTCAGATGGGAGGGGTTGGACTTCAGAGCTGAGACCAGATAACCACAGCTGGTCTCTGACAACCAGCAGCTCCTCAACCTGAATAAAGAAGCAAAGAAGGAGATCCAATGTGACACTGATGTTGATGACAATGAGGATGGTGATGATGATGATGACAATTCTTCTTCTTTTCATTAGAATAATGAGATGAGATCAACTTGATTAATCCCTGAAGGGAAATGTAGAATGATAATAATGAGAAGAATAATATGAGAACAGTCAGAATAATAGTAATAATAGTCTGACTATATCATGATATTATTGTCAGCACATGGGAAGAGAAGCTGCTTTCCAGCCAACAGCAGAATCAATCTAGTTGATGGCTCATACTGTCACTGTGCAGCTTTAAAGTTTCCTGCTTAAAGTTTGTTGACCCAGTTCCAAAGTGCAGCAAAACAATGCATTGAATTGTTCCTCCTTATTCTATCTGAGCCAAGGAAGCTCCCCCAGGCTCTCCTGTCTCCTGTCTCTTCCCTCTCTGCATCTTCTTCTCTGGCTTTATTGGCTGCAGCCTCAGCACAGCACAGAGGTAAAGCAGCAGCAGCAGCAGCAGCAGCAGCTCAGACACTAAACACAGCTCAACCACCTGGACACATGATTTCATCTGTGTGTCTCTGTGCTCCACATGTGCTTTCATTTCTATGGGATCAACTTTATACAGACACTGTGGATTTGTTCTTCACAATGAGATTTGGATCAGGGAACAAACTGGGTGGACAGTGTCAGGACCAAAAGCTGCTGGCTTCAGTTCAGGAACAAAAACTACTCAAAGCTTCTTCACACAGCATCAGGATTTGAGGCCTTGGCAATGACAACAGGCTGACAACTGCTTTCTAATGGCCCAGTCCCAATGCACAGACCAGATCATGTCCTTGTGTTGGGACTGATCCCCACTGTGCCATTGGCCACTAAACACAAGCTTTGGAATCCCATTCATAGATTGTTGACAACTGACTGTGTCATATGTTTCTCTGAGTTTCATCAAGTGAGAAAAATCAGATAGAAATGCAGAGAAAATCCAACATTATCGTCAGCAAACTGATGCTTATTGTGTGGTTTTTGGGACAAAGCAAGACCCAATGTCCACTACAGGGACGTGTTCTTCCCCAAAAAGAAAGAGGACTTTGTTTCTCACGGCCCAAAGTCTTCACTTCTATTCCAAAATGGAAATATTCCAACCTTTTTCCTTCTGGCTCTCAGGAGGATCAGGTCAGATATTAGTCTGGTCCAATATTGACATATTATTGGGATCCAAACTTGGACAAACACTGGACAGTTTCAGTTGAAACAGTTTCAGCTTTGGACTGTTTCCACAGTTTGTTTAGAAACACAAAGGATTCAGAACAACTTCCTGACAGATGACATTTTTGGGACACTCTGTTCTTCAAAGCTTCTATAGAAAGAAACACATCATTATTAATATGACTATTCAATATGAGTGAACACACATTATTGAAGACAGCTCAGTGAAATGAAGTGAAACTGAAGGAATCATTCTTAGTCTGCTGAGAATAGAAGAACAATGAAAACACTGAATGGAACAACCAACATTCACAGGAGCTTTAGTTGTGGATTCAACATCTAAGATCTACAATAATAACAGTCACTCAACTGACCTCAGAGTCTCCAGTCTACAGTGTGGACTCTGCAGTCCACCACACAGCTGCTGCACTGCTGGATCCTGCAGGTCGTTTCCACTCAGGTCCAGTTCTGTCAGATGGGAGGGGTTGGACTTCAGAGCTGAGGCCACGACTTCACAGTGAGTCTCTGAGAGTCTAGAGTAAGAAAGTCTGTGAGGACACATATATTAGAAAAGCTGTTATTAATATAAAAAAAGCAGATTCAAAGTCAATGTTTGCAAAGTATATTGAAATGATCTCATTACTTCATTAGTCATTTAGCAGATTTCTTCAAAGTGCACTTTACTTTCAACAGATTTTGAAGTATATTTAGTGATATTTTCCAAAAGTCTGTTCATGGTTTGTGTTTTTACTTCAAATTGTCTCATTCTCTTCCAAATATAATACTATGCCTCCATTTAACTTGAGCTCTATTTCAGTAGACTTATTTAAAGTACACAATGTATGTGTTCCTGGCTGTGGGAAAGTGGACTCTTGGAAGTGGTCTAATTCCTGTGGACAAAGTTTCACTTCAAAATACTCTTTCATACTACATGTTTACTTCATGTATTTTGGATGTTTGGACAGAATTCTTCGGAGAACTATGCAGAATCCTGAAGATCACTAAAATCCATGTTAGTCCCATAGTGGTGCAGCCAAATAATGCTTTGACCTCACTAATAGAAAACACAAACTGTTGTTCCTGTTTATTGTTATTGTTGTTACCTTGAATGACTTGTTTTGTTCCAAAGCCCTTAAATGGCTGGATTGAATAGTGTTAGAGTTCAAATCAATATTTGTTGGACTGACGGGTTTTGGACTTTGTGTAGGAGTTCCGATTATTTTCAATCCTTTTAGAACGTCTTCAAAGTGCACTGGACTTTTCAAAGTAAGAGCATTTGAGAACATGCTAACAGGAAGTAGTGCTTTTAGTCCAACATCATTGGATTGGATTTTAATGCAATATGTTCAACTTGGTTGCAATTTAACACAAAGTCAGTGGCTCATTTTCACAACAAATACTCAAATACTTGGAAAAATATACTTTGCATACTTTTTTCACATTTCAAACCTCATTCTATTGTATTTCATACATAGTTCAAATGAGTTCAGAGTATATTTCAAGTACATTTACTTTGGCTCAAAGTCTATTAGTAATACACTGTCAGTTTAATGTCACTATAGATTTTGGACATTTGCAACAAGTCAACTTCAAATGTTTCATGTATATTTTAACAGTAGTGTAGTATTTTGGGCAGCAAAAGTACCCAATAATACGTGAAAAATAGGTTTTTCATGTACTAAAGCAGATTTATACTGCAGCTTCCAGCAACTTCACTGGTTTCATTTTAACACAACTTCAAGTATTTCAAAGTATTTCAAAACTATACTCAATATACTTTTAGAAAATATACAAAAATAGATTTTTTTCACTTGGGCACATCTGGACTTACTTAGCCTTTCTGCAGTTCCTCACAGCTGGAATCAGTCTCCATCGTCCCTCGTCTGATATGTTGTACTTCTTCAGGTCCAACTCATCCAGAACCTCCTCTGACATCTGTAGCATGTAGGCCAGAGCTGAGCACTGGATCCTAGAGAGTCTCTTCTCTGATCTGTTCCCTGACTTCAGGAACTCTTGGATCTCCTGATGGACTGAGTGGTCATTCAGCTCCATCAGACAGTGGAAGATGTTGATGCTTCTGTCAGGAGAGATATCATCTCTGTTCATCTTCTTCAGGTTGTTGATGGCTCTCTGGATGGTTCCTGGACTGGTCTCTGTCTGACCCAGCAGGTTTCCTAAGACTCTCTGGTTGGACTCCAGACAGAGGCCATGAAGGAAGCGGACAAAGAGGTCCAGGTGGCCACTTTTACTTTTCAGGGATTTGTCCATGGCTCTGAACAGGAAGTCATCCAGAGATGGGTAATAGTTAATGTCCAGGACACTATCATCATCATACAGTGACAGGACAGGAGAGAGAGACATATATTCTTTCCTCTTCTCTTTGTACTTTTCCCCCAAGAACTTCTCCAGTACCTGTGTCTTCTTGTCGGTGTAACAGTGGACCATGTAGACTGCAGCCAGAAACTCCTGAACACTCAGATGAACAAAGCAGTAGACTGATTTCTGGAAGATCACACTCTCTCTTTTGAAGATCTCTGTACAGACTCCTGAGTACACCGGGGCCTCTGGGACATCCAGACCACACTGCTCCAGGTCTTCTTGGTAGAACAGGATGTTTCCTTTCTCCAGCTGTTCAAACGCCAGCCTCCCCAACTTCTGAAGAACTTTCCTGTCAGCCTTTGTCAGCTGCCGTGGACTCGTCTCATGTCCCTCATGGTACTTGTGTTTCTTCCTGTTTGTCTGAACCAGCAGGAAGTGTGAGTACAGGTCAGTCAGGGTCTTGGGCAGCTCTCCTCTCTGCTCTGTGGTCAACATGTGCTCCAGAACTGTAGCAGTGATCCAGCAGAAGACTGGGATTTGACACATGATGTGGAGGCTCCTGGATGCCTTGATGTGTGAGATGATTCTGCTGGACAGCTCTTCATCCCTGGACCTCCTCCTGAAGTACTCGTCCTTCTGGGCGTCAGTGAAGCCTCGGACTTCCGTCAGCCTGTCCACACACGTAGGAGGGATCCGATTGGCCGCCGCGGGTCGGGAAGTTACCCAGACCAGAGCCGAGGGAAGCAGATTCCCCTGGATGAGGTTTGTCAGCAGCTCGTTGACCGAGGCCTCCTGTGTGACATCAGACACCACCTTTCTGTTGGTGAAATCCAGTGAAAGTCTGCTTTCATCCAAGCCGTCAAAGATGAACAGAACTTTACAGACAGCCAGCTGCTCTGCTGTGACCTTCTGTAATGTTGGATGGAAAACATGGAGCAGCCTGAGAAGACTGATCTGCTCATCTTTGATCAGGTTCAGCTCCCTGAATGAAAGCAGGACCAGCAGACTGACGTCTTGGTTTTCTGAGCCCTCTGCCCAGTCCAGACTGAACTTCTGCACTGAGAAGGTTTTTCCAACACCAGCGACGCCGTTGGTCAGAACCACTCTGATGGGTCTCTGCTTGTCAGGGGAGGCTTTAAAGACCTCGTGGCACTTGATTGGAGTGTCATCGAGGGTCTCTGTCTTGGAAGTGGTCTCCAGCTGCCTGACCTCATGTTGGGTATTAATCTCTTCACTCAGTCCCTCTGTGATGTAGAGCTCAGTGTAGATCCTGTTGAGGAGGGCTCCACTTCCTGTTGGATCAGGTCCTTCAGTCACACGTTCACATCTCGTCCTCAGACTGGTCTTGTGCTGATCTAAAACCTCTTGCAGACCAAAGTCCACTGGAAGACAAGAAACACTGTGAGACTAGAGAAAGAATCTGAGGACAGAAAAGGTTTTTGTGACGTTTCTAATCATCTTAAATGTCGATGCTGTGTGAGAGAACAACCACAGGATGAAACAAGACGTCCTGTTTTCAGAGACCAGGACATCTGCAGACAGATGGACAGTCTTACTTTGGACAGTGCGGCTCTGACAGGACCGGAGCTCCTCCACAGAAATTCCACTGTTCTTCTCTCTGTGAAGACATTTGTGTAGAGGTCAAAGGTCACAGGTTGTCATTTGTGTTTTCTGGACCTGCATGAATCCATCCAGGTCTGTAGTTGGACACATGCAGTCGCCTGGAGAACCTCCAGCTGTAGGAGGTCTCTGGACTGGGGGTTTACACTCTCTGCTTTAGAACCTTTTTGAACACAGTGTGTTTGCAAAATCCTGTCTTTGTGTGAACACAGAGTTTTAGGACTCTGGTCCCTGGTATCTACCTGGTTCCTTCAAATCTGTCTAATATCTGAATCATCTTCAGTTTAGAGTAGAAACAGGCTCTTACTGTGGGTCTGAGGGTCCAGGTTCAGGACGGAAGCTTGTAGGAAGATCTTTGGACAGGCCTCTCTTCATAGACAGACAGCTGGATCCTGGAGACCCTGGTCTCTGTCTGCAGAAAGGACAAATATTTGACATGTATCAATACCTGTAAGGGCAGATGTCAAATGTAACACGGCCTGTGATCAGGATCTGATCATGACGTCATACTGGACTTCAGTAAAGAAGTCAGAGCCCATAAAATGGTAAAGTCCTGATCCCATACACAGTGGGTGGACTCTCTGGACCAGATCCTATAGCAGAGCTGTGGTGTAAACATTCCAGCTCCCAGTCTAACTGTGTTCCCAGTGATCCATATATGGTGGATGATACTGAGAGTAATGACTCCCAGACTATAATGTCATATGAGCTGCTCTGAGATCAGCTGTTGTTTTCCTGCTTGTATGTGTCATGGTTCTGACCAGACTCTGTATTATCTGTCCTGTTAGTGCCACTGATTAAAGATAAGGCCCCATAGAACATCAGGGGCCCATTTTCTGAGTGGGACACTATTCAAAGTGTTGGAAACTATTTTGTTAGATGGATTCAATGGTTCATTTATTCCACAGATCATCAGTTTGGCTTTAAGGCTCTTTCAGACTCTCCCCCCTCAAAGGGGGACAGTTCAGGAGTTAAGCCATCATACACAGCTGGCTGACTGCTGGGACCAACCAGAGGGTGGGGGGGGGGGGTTACTCTGTGCTGCACATGAACCAAGGATCTCTGATCTTACTGTCTTTGATGAGCCTTAAAAACAGATCAGACTGCAGGAAGGGTCTGACAGAAGATCCCAGTGGTTTGGAAACTCTGTCTTTTTCAAACTAACTTTCATTTCAACTTGTATGAGACAATAAAGATGATTGTGGTCCTGATGCTGAATGGATCAAAGTCCTGTTTTGACCCTTATTCCAGCTGCTGTTTCAGTCTTTCAAGTGAAATGTAAAGTGCAAACCATGCTCTTACTTTGAAAGGAAAGAAACCCAGATTTGTCATCAATGCACATTCAGCTGGTCCAGATGTTCCCATATTAAAGTGAGAAGAAAATCTGTGTTGGAGTCTTTTTGCTATTTCAAAGTCAGGGGATGCAACTCAGTAGTCCACACCTAGTACAGTATACAGCAGGCTCTTACTTTGGGTCTGAGGGTCCAGATCCAGGACTGATGTTTGGAGGATGATCTTTGGACCAGTCACTCTTCATGGACAGACAGCTGGATCCTGCAGACCCTGGTCTGTCCTCCTCTTCCCCCCCACAAAGACTCATCTTCTGTGGTCTGAGAGGGACACCAGGGACCCTGGAGACCAGAGGAACAAACCCAGTCAACTGTCCCCCTGTAACGGCAGCAGCTTCTTATTGATTGGACATTAGTTTGATGGAACCATCCCAGAGACACAGTGTGACTGTGACGTCAGGAAACACAAGTCTAAACCAGACTCAATCCCAACATTCATCAATGACATGGATCAATATGTGCAGGTGTCATATTAACACTCACCCTGCTTCCCACTTCCTGTTTCCTCCTTCTTCTTCTCTGTGGACTTTAAAATGGAGTCTGACTTCACACTTTGCTCTTCTTCACATGTGGCAGTGAGTGGACGCTCTGCAACACAAACAGGAAGTCAACAACATCACAGGAAGTTCTCAGAGTCTCTCCCAGCTCACTGACACAGTCTCTGTCTTTATGTTATGGGGACATTCAGTCCAGAGACCAGCAGTGGATCAGGATGCAAAGAAGCAGGTTCAGTCTGCTGATAACAAACCTGATCCAACCCTGCAGTATTTGTACCAGGGCTGCAAAAACAATGACTGTCATGTCTTCACATTAGTTTGGATCTAAAACACAATTAGTTCAACTAACAAAGACTCAGATATTTAGTGTTTTTCCATCGACTCCTCATATGTCTCAACAATGACAGTGACAGTGGAGGATTTGGGCCCTTTTTCAAACACATGCACAGACTCTACTGACTGACAACTGTTGTGTATACAATCTGGGGGATTAAGGCCGCACTTAGGCAAACTACGTAATGTGTGTAAAATTCTGACAAGTCATATGTCATATAGAGAAAAGCATTAAGCACAGAGAGATAATGTGGGACCTCAACAGGACATGTGTGCGTATAAATGCTCTGCAGCAAAACCAGATATGGGAAAGATGAGTACATGATAATGTGTGTCATATATCACTGTATGTATCCAGGGATCCAACCAAGCACTGGGAAAAAAAAGGGGGGGGGGATCACACCCAGCCCTAGCAGAAGACTTGGGTAAAGGTGGTCGTAAATGGACATAACTTTGAAATGAAAAGAGGTGGGTCAAGGGGCGTAGATCGAACCCTTGACCATAGGTATAAAGCTGGGAGCTTCAGAAGCATTGTCAGTCTACCCCAGGGTAACTCACCTTGTCTGTACTGTGTATTGTGTGAATAAACACCTGTGCACTTTGATTCAATGGTCTCTCTCATGTTTGTGATCCTGATGAAGAGGGTTGCCAGCTACACTTAGTAAATTTGAGTCAGTCAGATTGCTAGTTTCCCAAAAGTGAGAAGGACATCAGGACACGACACAACCTACCAAAGACATGTCTCTATTCTATTGTCGTCGATTGGATGATTCTAAGAAAGTTTTTCTGTAACTGTCACATGAAGAAGAGCTGGTGTCACATTTTATTGTGATACACACATTTTTGTCACAAACCAGAGGCTGCAGCCATCCCTGGTCTACAGGAAGTCCCTAAGACTCTGATAAGAAGATACATGTGATGTTGGTCTAATAATAATAATAAAAGAAGCTCCAAATGTTCCTCAACTAAACATTATTTCATTAATTTGTTCCAAGTTCCTCTGGAGGCCAAATAATTTTCAGAAGTTCATCTTTCAAATGTGTCTCCAGTGTTCAGATCTATCTACCTAGTTCATCTTGGTTTGCATCACTTCCTGTGGCTTGGTGGAGATGCCAGATATCTCTGTCATGTGATGTGTATAGTCTGTCCTGTCATGTGACCCCAAAAACGATGTCATAAGGCCATGGGGTCATAAATCTTCAGGGCTCCACAACAAGACCACAGTCCAACCCTGACCTGTCATATACCTGGACACATAGAACATCCTAAGGTGTTTTCTGTCCTCTCCTCACTGTCCTACTGATCCTACCAGAGACATCAAGTTGAGGAGGATCACCCACAGACTGAAGTCACCGGGTCTATGGAGCTTCAGTGTGGGGGTCAGAGGTCAGGCAGCTCAGGGATCAGTTCTCCAGTGTTGGACTGACTGAAACCAATGAGGGACTTTATTCCTTTCAAAGCTGACCTCTGACCTTCAGCTGTAACGAGAACAGATGTGTAGTTGAATTTGCTGTTTGACTGTTTCACTTTGTTGACAGAAAAGTTGACATGATGAAGCTGCTTCTACTGTCTGTGGTCCAGGACTGAGTCTGAGTCAAAGACTCCTCTGGCTCCTCTGTCAGGACTGAAGTGAAGCCTGATGAGCCTCCTTGTTGTCTGGTCTCTGACTCTCCTGTTGAAGCTTCAGGACAAACGCTGCAGTAACAACATTAGTGTTTATCTGAGACTGTCAGTGAGGGTTAGAGACTCAGTGTCAGACTGAAGACGCTCCTGGTCCTGGAATGAAGTCAGACCAGTGTGTTCAGGTCAGTCCCAGCCAAACACATTAACCAACAGCCACAGACACACACAGATGTGAGGCCACATACTTGTTGACTGTCATTTCAAATTGCTGTATGACTTGGCAATGAGGCAGTCATGTCGTTTGGAATATTTTACTGTAGGTGTGCTGGACCTTTAAGGCTGATTTTTGGACCCACCAACCAGAACCTGACCCCCCAAGAAGGTCTGACATTATATTTTTCGATTATTACATAAAAACAACAACAACAACATGTTTTGTGTCAGAGTTCTCACCTCTACAAAATGACTGAAAAGAAACTAAACAGATAGAACCTTTAAATCCAGATCCAGATGTGTCAGAGTTACTGACATCACTGACATCACAAGACCCTGACAGACCAGAGACCACCCTCACCCCTTTAAATCCAGATCCAGATGTGTCAGAGTGACTGACATCACTGACATCACAAGACCCTGACAGACCAGAGACCACCCTCAACCCTTTAAATCCAGATCCAGATGTGTCAGAGTTACTGACATCACTTTCTATCAGGCTGAGAAACCACATGACTCTGATAAAGTCTGAGAGGAAACATAAAATTGGATCAGTACTCACAGGTCTCCAGGTCTCCTCTGTCCTCTTCCAATGTTTTCTGATCAAACAGCTGCAGCCTCTGTGCTTTGATTGGTTACTCACTGTGGCCCCGCCCCTTTCCATTTACTGGAAATCACCTGTGTGATTCAGGAGGCGTGAACAGGTGAGAAGAGTATGAGGAAACAGTTCAGGCTGAGGACACACCTTTGTTCAGAAGATCATCAAGGGCATGTTAGGAATGTTTCCTGACACACACACACACACACAGGCACGCACACACACACACACACACACACACACACACACACACACACACACACACATACAGACACAAACAGACAGACACACACACACACGCACGCACACACACACACACACACACACACACACACGCGCGCGCGCACACACACACACACACACACACACACACACACACTGATGCAGCTTCTTCTGTCCATTTCCTACCAGGATCCCAACGTTCTATACAGAGAACATGTAGAACAAAAACCACAGTTATGTTTCATATTTGACTGGTTAGAAAAGGCTCTAGTGTCCAAATATAATTGGCCACATGTAGAAAGTCTGTGGAACCAATCAAGCCAAGCTTTGCATAAATGAATGCACTTTAAACATGGTCAAAGACTGACAACACAGTTGTTTTCTTTCTAACTGATAAAAAGAGCACAGCAGAAACAATCAGCATCTGTCACAGGCCAATGTTGCATATAATGACATAAGCACAGGTTCTCATATATGTGACAGACAGAGTTGGGACTAGAGATCACACTCTACACTGTTTTGTTTGGCTAAAAGGAGGATTATTCTCCAAAGTCCAGCTTCACAATATGTCACATAGAAAGTGTCTATTTATTGAATGACATTCAAATGTGTTGATCTGTGTGTATGAGGAGCCCAGAGTCCATAGAGCTGCTGCTGGAAACTGTCTAATCATCAGGGCTGGATTAACCAGGGGCCTGAGAGCTCAGGGGCCCTTGGGCCTGTGTCTCTGGATGAAGGGACATCAGACTAGTTTGAAAGTCACAGAGCTCAGGTCAAAACCACAAAAGATGCAAAACAACAAGAAACAGATGAACAATGACACAAAAAGACACAAAATAAGTTGAGAGAGAAGAAAAACGACATAAAACCACAATGTTGTGTCTCCATCTAGTGGCTGAAACTAAATACAGCACTTGGTCAGGTATTTGAGGTATTTGGACTTGAGTACTTTCCCATTCACTGCTACTTTCTACAGAACTACATTACAGAGACAGAGCTTGGACTTTGGACTGCACAATATTTCTCTGATACTTTAGTTGGTTTTCTGCTTAGTGACTACTTTTACTACTTCAGCTGGATTTTATTGCTAATACTGTTGTACTTGTGCAGAGGAAACTGTACAGCATCAGTCTCTGTCCCTGCTGGGAAGATGCCGAACCCTGATCCAACTAAATTCAACGTCACACACGAGATCGGAAAAGAGCCGAATCCGGCCGGTCTCCGATGATCCTATTTAAAGACCTTAAAGCCTGAACAGGAACCTGGACTACAGTGATGATACAGCCTGTGGACTGTGACGCTAAAGGCCAAACTGTTTGCACCTCAACTAAACTCTTTAAAGTCTTCGTATGTAGGTTTCAGCAGAGAGACATTTATGTTGTTATGGACAGTAACAGCTGCACTTGTGCTTTAGAGAGCTGGAATAACAAAACACTATCAGGACATTTCTATTTCTATTTCTGGGAAGAATTATTTAAAGCAGCATTTAGACCACCAAACATTTTACACTGCTCTTTAAACAGAGTTCACTTCACCTGATCAGGTTTTTCTAAATCCACCTGCCTGGTAAAAGCCTTTAGATCGTAAAGTACCAGACCTTTGGAACCTGATGGACCTTTGATCTCTGGGATGTGGTTTAGAGGGAAGGCTCATATGTTTGTTCAGCTCTTTCTGTCAGGACCCTCATAAAACACACACCCATAAATGTTTTGTTCACTCGCAGCTTTCACTTGTCACTTACCCTAACCTAACACAAAGTGCTGACACCCCAAGTGGCTCTGACAAAGTGAGGATCAACCCTAAGGTCCTCACTGCCATAGTACTGGTCCTCACAAAAAACTGGAACAGAACTGAATCAGAGTAAAAACACAAACGTCTGCTTTTGTGTCTTTAAATTAAAGGGTTTTACATCTGTTTTTAAAAGGAGTTCACTTCATCTGATCAGGTTTTTCTAAATCCACCTGCCTGGTAAAAGCCTTTAGATCGTAAAGTACCAGACCTTTGGAACCTGATGGACCTTTGATCTCTGGGACGTGGTTTAGAGGGAAGTTTCTGAGAGGGAAACACTGACTGTTCAGGTCAGTCCCAGTCACATTAAACACACACAGATGTGAGGTCCCTGGTAAAACCTTCCCTGGTCCCTCAGCCTGAGCTCAGTCTAACTCTGGCCTTAACCTGAACCAAAGTGCTAACACTCAGACTCTGTGACAGGAAGAGAACAACGTTGGATCAACACTCACCTGCCTCAGCCACGTCTCCTCCTTCTGCTCTGTCGTCTCTAAATGGAGTCTGAACGCCTGTTCTCAGGTACCTGGGTCACCTGATCCCTGTGGCTCCGCCCCCTGTGTTTACCTGTGTGTCTGTGTGACAGAGAGAGAGAGAGAGCTGCTGACCAATCAGGCGTCAGCGTCGGTTTTCACTGGCACATTTCACATGACCTGGAAACTACTGAGCAAAAACCCTCAATATATAAAAATTCATATAAAATGAATGTGTCTAAAGAAATAAATGCACCGACACTAATGAATCTGATGGTTTTAATAATAATTGGAGTCATAATCTGGTCATGACTTCATGTCATTTATTTGATAATATCCAGTCTCGTGTTTTATGGGCAGATATTTGACCCCAAACATCCAGTGGTCCTCCCTAAAAACCTCATTCCACCATGAGGATCAGTCTATAAAGCTTTTCTTAACAACCAGCAGCCTTTGGAAAACAAATCCTGAGTCTTAACGAGGAAACACGACTTAAAACAGAGTTTAGCCCAATAAAACACAGGTGACATGAAACATTCACAGACTCCAATTAGGCTGGATCTGTTCTCATCACTAATATTTATCATCATCACTAATTTAGAAGTAATAATTAGAGTCATTATAGTTTGTGGTTTGGAAATAAACTGAATTCAAATGTCAATCCTGCCAAAATATTCATTGGATCTTTGAAACTGAGTTTGTTTTTAGTTTGATGTCATTATGTGTTTTTCATTCATTGTTTCACTAAGAAGAACTAGAAGAACTCAAAGCTCAAAGTGTGACAAGGACTTTAGTCTCACACTTTAGAGGAGGAGGAAGTAGCTTCTATGATTTCCTTGTTGTCATCAGTCTCTTCAGCTTCTGTCCATAACAAAGATCTTTCTCAGACTCTATATTGTCCAGTAACAACAACAATAAAGACGTGGCAGGCTGCTCTTTTCTAAACTCACAGTGAACAGTGAGGACAATGTGCTGTTCCTTGGGCTTTGAAAAACACCTTCTGGTCCACCTTCATGTCTCCGTGACTCCAGCTGGACCTCAGCGCCGATCGACGACCCTTTGGACCGACACGTCCGTGACGGCGGCCCGGTCCGAGGGACACGAGCGTAAACGCCCGAAGCTTCCCACAGGAAATAATCACAGATCACAGCTGTATTTGATATTGTTTTATGCTTCACCTGACACACAACAGACACATGTAGGCCTGAGACAGGCAGGTCTGATCCACTGATATTACATAGACATCACATGTTTTGAATCCAGCTGCAGTGGGGCAGCAATCAAACAGAAAATCCCATTTTGTCCCACTTTCACACACACAACCTCAGCCTCACTCCCAGTCTGAGTCCACGTGCAGGGAGACGAGACAGAATCACACAGTGGATCAGAAAAGACCAAGAGGAGGGAGGTGATTTAGCAGAAGTTCACTCTCAGAGAACTAAATGGCATTTTGTCCTCAACAGATTCCTACGGTAAATACATTCTGTAGATTAAGACGCATAAAGACATATTCAGATTACAGGATATTCAGAAGTCAATGCATTCACATTCTACACTAATACAAACTCATATTGGATATAGTGCACAGCCAGATGGACCTTTTACTTTGAAAGGACACAGAGAGAGAAAGAAGTGGTGTATTAGCTTTGGTTCCTTATCACATGATGTGGTTCCTACTCTCCTGTTTTTATTCCTGTTTATTTCTCCCCCTCAGTCAGTCGACAATTTGCATCGGCTGGAAAAGCAAAGACAAACAACTGATCCACCTGTTGGGACCAACAGCCGGTTCCTCCTCAGCAGCCTATTCCAGTCCTGTAGCTCAGTGTTAACACAACATCAGTTTGTTGTCTGAACATCAGCTGGGACATGTCAACAACTTCTCAACAGGCAGAAAAACACCTGGAGAAGGATTTAGCCCAGAAAAGAAAAGCTCTCAGATATTTCACAGAAAACATGTCGTGCTGCTGATGCTTCAAATGCAGAGACCACTGTGCATTAAACAGCAGTGAAGGATGATCGTTGGATTCAAAGGCTCATGTAGAAATCCTTTTTTCTTTCTCTCAGCGTCAGCATCATAATGAGACCAAAGACATGTTGCATGTGTCTGTTTTCATGGAGGACCATGAGTTTGTGTGGACATGGATAAACCTCCAGGCAGCACCGATTCAATCTGGTCTCTGGACTTTAAAGGATTCCAGAGATCCGATCAGACTCATGTCAGGACTTCCTGTGGGGCCTTAAACACCATCTCACCGTTAAGACGCTGAATCAAGTCAATGTCAGTTTGTGTCCCCAGCTGATTGACACACAATATGTTTCTTATGGATGGATATTCACAGCCAGATGCCAAAACCTGTGCAGCTCTGAGTTCTACCAAGATTTCAACTCTACTGGTCTAAAAACAGGTGATGAAAGGGGGCAGGTCCATGTGCACCTCATGTCATGAAGCTAACAGAGATCTTTGACTGAAGGTCAACCACTAATTCCCACTGGAAAAGTAGATGAGACCATCAATGACATGTTTCTGCAGCATTTTCACAGCACAGAGTTTCTGTGAAGTGAGATTAAAGCTGCAGCATCATTTCCTGTAGCTAACAGCTAATAATAATGGAGGAGGCTCATTGGAGAGAGCCATGTGTTTCATTTGAATCACAGGGAGAGTTAGGACTCTGTTCACTTTCAGCTCATTCCAAATGTTCAGATTTAACATGCAGACATGCTCCATCTTCAGACTCACATATTAGAATGAGTAGATCTGAAATATAGAGAAACAAGATTCAAGTCCCAGGTGTCTGCACTGGAGCTGGAACAAACACTAAATAATGTCGTTCTAGGAAATATTTGCATTTGTATTGATTTGTTTGGACAATAAATGGATCATATGAAGGTTTAAAAGACACAAGAATAGAAAAAGATTTGTACAGCGAAGATCAAAAACTCCAAAGGTTTGATCATCACATCTCAACAGAAGGAATTTCAAAATCCAACCGATCCAAAGAAACAACATGAGACATGAATAAATGTCAAAGATTATTATGTTGTTGCAAACTTGTCCAGTCAGATCAGATTGAAAAATCTCCAATGATTCTTTATTGTAGCTACTTCACTGCACTGGTTTATGTGTGTATTGAATAATTCAACTGGAAACAATCATTGGAAAGTCTGAGACACCAAATCAGGCTGATTCAGACATTTGGAGATAAACTACATGTGAAATATACATGAAGATCAAAAATGATCCCAAGATTTAGTTTAGAAAATAAAGGAGCTGAGTGTTCAGTTCATCTACTTAGAGCAACTCTCACTAATCTTTTCTGGAAACATCCTTGGAAGTTAGGAAACAATTTGGTGAACCAACCTGTTGATTTGGTTGATGATGTTATTCCAGTTTCCATGATATTTCATCTTAGTTTGGCATCAGACTTTTTCCTGATGACGTCTGAGAAAGTGGATTATTCCTAAAGTAAAGACAATCATTAGATTGACAGGAAATATTACACACTTCAATTTACTGAGACTGAAGAAAAATCGATTCCATTGACACAATTGAGACATTTTTCTAGTTCACCATTTGTGCTGTTCATTTCCCAAATCCACAGTTTGGAAAAGGGAACAAACTAGAACATCATGTGCATAAAGTCAATGTAGGTGAAGGAGCAGGAGCCATGTGATGAATAAGAACGGGCCCTTTTGGTACCACACAGGAAATATCAGCAGGATATTAGTGTTCACATCAGTCAGGCTCAGTCATATTCTGGTCTTTGCTGCCCTCTAGTGGATCCTGTCAGCTGTGAGAAATACAAGGTGACACTTCATCACCAGAGTGCTACAGCAGAGGACAGGACAGGACTGATCCAGTGAGGGGGTCGGGTCAGGACCGATCCAGCGAGGCGGTCGGGTCAGGACTGATCCAGTGAGGCTGACCACTTTGCATCAACTGTTTCCCTTTGACACCAGGATGTTTGAGTTGATGTAAATGTGAATATGTCAGACACCTAAAGCAGACATCACATTTATTTAGGGAGGGGATCCAGCTTACCTGTGTCAGCTGGTTGTAGCATAAAGGCCAGTTCAAGCTGCAAACGTTTTGATGTCCGTCCATCTGATGGAACCGATCTATGAATTCACATACGCCAGAATTTAAAACATCAGTGACGTGTCATCTCCAGACCGTCATCGTCGTCAGACGCTCGGTGTGGCTCTGCGTCTTCTGGTTTCACTAGGCCCCGCCCTCTAGCGGGCAAGGCCAATCCATGAAATCCACCGATCTTCAAACTACATCACACTGCTGAATTTTTGGCTGCCAAGGCTACAGATCTTGTCCATGGAAATTCTGTCATCAGTTTAAAATGGCATGTCCCATTTCCAAAACCCATAAGTGGAGCCAGCTCTGGCACACAAACATGTATGAAGCTGGCATATAATTGGAGTTCTTCCCCCTAGCACCATGATTAGTCCTTCTGCCATGTCCATTGCAGTTAATACTGTGTTTGTCTACAGTCTAATACCTATATATGGTAAACAGGTGCCCTGTTATAACAGGTGTCAAGACTTATTAAGTTACTCAGATTGAATCCACACTTTCCAACCATATGGAAAATCACAATCTCCTATTGTCAATGGCAATGCTATAAAATAACTAGAGCCCACCTTTAGGACCAGTTGACGTGGACCCTTTGGAATCACCTGGTTCTCTGCATTAAATTGACAATAAAAGTAATGAACGGCATCATTAGGCAGCTATAAGCTCAGTTTCTGGTTCTGACTGGCCCACTTCAACACCCGGGTTTTCATTGTCTGAAGGAATTGAGTCCCACATTCACTCTGATGTTTAATGTCCTTATTCTGCTGCATCGCTAACTACTGACCATCATCTGGACAGCAATCTGACCTTTTTCTGTCAGATACATGTGATAATGAAAACTCATCTTATCCTTAATGATGACTGCCCAGGCCAAGAGGCAACGTCTGACCGACTCTCACCTCCAATCTGGTTCCTAGTGGAGTTTTACTGACTCGTTTCTTGACTCTTTTGTTAATGTCATAGTCAGGGCTGAAGGGCTCACAGACTTTTTCCAGCCTTTACAGTAAATGCTTGAATTGTGTTTTCACAACAATTCAGTGTTTTATTCTGACTTTTTTCTTGCTGCTGTCGGAGCAGAAACAAAGACATTTTCCAAATCCCACATGTGGCAGAAAGAAATGGTGTCAAAAAGCTTTAATGAAAACAGAGAGTGGACATGTGTCTTTCTTCATTTACAGTGGATTATGAGAAAGACAGAAAAAAGGCAAAGAAGGCAGAGACAACCGCTCATCTGAGCTCAGACAGTGAGAGCATGATGGGACGGTTTCATCCACTAAGACGGTGAGTTTGGTTTCTTCACACTGATTATTATTTGAATAAGCTCCGACACACAAAAGCACAAATATGATGAAAACACATCTTTAAACACTAGGTCCTAAAATCTTTTCTTCCAATGAGTGCAATAACTATGTTAGCGTAGTGAGCATTGTAGTGATTCCTGAATTTCCCTTCAGGGATTAACAAAGTCTCCCTCACCTCATATCATCAGTGATGTAAATAGTGTTTATATAAATGTTAAATAAACCTGTTAAATACATAAATATCACAGTACATATACATACATATATATATATATACATATATATATATATATGGAATACTTTACTTAAAAAGCCTGTTTTTCCAGATTCTTCAGGCTACTCTAGCAATTCCATGCACACATACAAATATATTCAAAATAATTCATCACTGTGATTTTATACCTACCAGACCTAACTCTCGGTATCAAGAATACCAGCAGTCTACTGACGAGGAGGACATTAGAACTCCACATAGACCCTCTCCACCGACTCCACCGACTCCACAGGCCCCACCAGCTCTGCTAGACCCACCCATGTCACCAACTCAAACAAACCCACCAAGTCCACCAGCCTCTTCCTCAGCACCCACCTTGTCTGCAAGGCCAGTAATTAGTTGTAAGTGTTGTAAAAAGCAATGAAGTTGCACAAATGAAGCAAAATGAGTTGATGTGTTCCCACTGTAATATACAGAGCCTATAAATGATTCAGCCCCTTGGATATTTTACCCTTTGATATTTTATAAATCAGCCATTGTCAATATAATTTGGTTTGTTTGACCAAAGAAATCTCTTTAATGTTAAAGTGGAAACAGGTTTCTACAAAGTAATGTCAATAAAATAAAGATATGTCATGTGAAATAAGACTGTAAGATGTATTGTAATGCTCTGCACTGACAGCAACAGAAAGACATATCATCTCTCAGCTGGAACATCTCAAAGAACAAGTGTCTGTAATTAAGCAGCTGCTTATGACCCTCACCGACCGGAACTCTACAGCTGCCATCTCACCAGAAGGCAAACATCTACCTTTGAGCAGCCTGGGCCACATCCAGGTGGTGCAAGGCTTAAAGAGCAGGCTGCTACAAGGATGTGGTGCATTGGACTTTTTCAAAAAACACACTTTATGAATCATGGACTTATTTTTAGAACCACAATTTAGGTAAAGTATCTGTCAGCGACCGGAGGTTCCAACCCAACATGGACCACAAGGCGGGTCACGGTCCGAATGGTAACCACACCATTGGCCCAACAGTTGTGCTGGAGGGGCTCTGGCCAGAAGTTGGCCTTTGGTGACATGCTGGTCTGCAGGGCAGTCATAGGTACAGTATGTGATGATCATGTGCAAGAAGGTCTGACAGGGATATAACAAAAGATTGGATTTCATTTTAAAGGCCTAATTCCATATTTTTATTCCATTCAAATATACGAGTTCTGTGCTTCTGATTATAATAGAAACTAAAATCAAGATAGTTGTTTTCACAAATACAGACTGGCCTAGCTAGTTAACCAGATCTAACTATCCACAGGGTCATGCACTGTAGAGGAGATGCTCAGTCTGGTCACTCTTGGTGTGGGTTATTATAGTCACCTTAGTAAATAACACTAACCCACAAACAAGCAGTGGATGAAGGCAGCTGCACTAAAGGCCTGGCAGAGCATCTCATAGGAGGAAACTGCATTTAGTCATGTCCATGGGTTTCAGACTTCAAGCAGTCATGTTCTGCAAAGGATTTTCATCCATGTGTTACTTTGTCCCATCATTTGCACTTTTGTCAAGCCCCTTGGATTAAAGCTGAATGTCTTCACTGTCTGTGTGCACAGAATTCTTCAGCATATCCTCTCCTATGTCATCAACCTCTAGTAACCAGACAAACTGACAGTAATAACCAGTGATGACAAAGTACAGCATGTCCAATAGTAACTGTGTATTATCTTGTACTGTCCATCACACATTTACAAGCTTCCACATAACAACTGTTGCTGTGTCCTCGCTGTCTGAGAACTCCACCCTTAAAACAAAGTGGATAACCACACCCACACCCGGACCAGTTATTTACCAAAATCACCACCAGAACCTGGACATGTGATAATCACAGATTACAGTTAGGGAATAATCTTTAGAACCAAAGTGAAAATACATTTATAAACTGTCATGTGGGACCATTTTCATGGTTCTGCCGTAATTTGTTGAGAAGTTAGGAGGCATCATGATCATCAGACACCCCCCTCCGTTGTAGCTGAATATACTGGCCTGTGTATATAATAATAATTATTAGTCTTTATCATGGAATATCTTGAAAACTTTAGCCAACCAGCACCTTTGTCACATTTTCTCTAATTCATCTAATCACAATAGAAGAATCAGCACATTTTATACGTATTACAATATACACATTCCAATTGTAATAGGTATAAATGCCTTAAGGCCATAGATAGATAGATAGACAGATACTTCATTCATATCAGCTCATATCAATTATTTCATTCATATCAATACTGAGCTGTAGAAGAAAATAAGCACATTGAAGCGAACGTCATTTCCCAACAGGTAGCCCAGTTGGTAAAGCTGCATAGTCAGGACACAAAGAGCAGGTAGTTCCTCACTTGTCATTCATGCACTGAACTTGTGATAATGTGGCTCAGCCAGTAGCTCAGCTAAACTACAATTAACTGTGTCGTGCTGACGTCGTCCCCGATGGGACTTTGGTCCCTGGATGGTGCCTGATAATCCCTTACAAAAGGTTTAGGAACCAGGTGAAGTGAACATGAGAATCAGACTAACTACAATTCCCTTTTCAATGTAAATGAAGTCTGCAGTGTTCACATTTTTATGTTTAGTATGATGATCATGATCAAAGCCACCTACATTTCTGTCTTTGCTTCCTGGGCAAGGCAAATGTATTAGTATAGCACCATTCATACACTACGCAACTCAAAGTGCTTTACAAGGCAGATAGTTCCATTAAAAGTCTGGAAAAGAGCATCTGAAAACAAAGACATTTAACATCAAATACATTTAGATCAAATAAAGTCAATTCAAATAAGATGTCAAAGCACATTAAGGAAACAAGGAGGAACAATTATTTGAAGGCAGCAGGAAACAACAGGGTTTTCAGTCCTGGTTTGAATGAGCTGACAGTTGGAGCAGACCTCAGGTGTTCAGGAAGTTTGTTCCACAGGTGAGGAGCATAGTGACTGAATGCTGCTTCACTTTGTTTGGTTCTGGTTCTGGGAACACACAGTAGACCTGTCCCAGATGACCTGAGGGGTCTGGAAACCTCATAGGGAACTAATACATCTTGGATATATTTTGATCCACAACCATTTAGTGCTTTATAAACTAGCAATAAGATTTTAAAATCTATCCTTTGACTAACGGGAAGCCAGTGTAGTGGTCTGAGAACTGGTGTGATATGGTCCAGTTTCCTGGTGTTTGGAAGGACTCTGGCAGTAGCATTCTGGACTAGCTGCAGCTGCCTGATTGACTTTTTGCTAAGACCTGTAAACAGCCATTCCAATAATCTGAGCTACTGAAGATAAATGCATGAACAAGTTTTTCTGCATCTTGTTTAGACAGAAAACCTTTTATTCTAGCAATGTTTTTCAGGTGGTAACAGGAAGATGTAGTGATCCTACTCACCTCATTCATGGCCACAGCAAACACCAATGACCATCCTGCAATGCACTCCTGTTAATAAACTAATCAGGGCTGAATCTTCCATAGCCACATGTACAGCCAACTACATATTGCCTGGACATGTGGAACATATTATATGGCAGAACTAGCTGCTATGTTTATATGATGTTTATGGACGTATAGATTCAAATGTATAGAGTGGAACTACGCAGTTTTCCAAGTGGAGACAAATTCAAGACCATGATATTGCACATTGAGTTGGAGCTAAATAAGAGAATGACAGCAGTTGCAATCAACAGTAGGAACATTATAATTTAGTTGGATGTCATCTTCTCTTTCATCCCATAACCCTTGTGCCCCTGTGACGACTATATTTTGTACAACCTTTGGTTTTTTTATCTCCATCATCTTATTTCTTGCTTAGATGCTGTTACAAAAAGCAGCCGTGCCACAGAGTCAGAAGTGGAGACTGCAATCAAGGTGTGGCTCCGCAATGCCAGGGACAGAGATGGTGGAAGAAGAGGAGAGAAAAAAATAGACTGATAGATTTGATGTTTAGATTTGTTATTGATTGTGTTCTTTATTGTTCTTTAGAAAAGAATTGATTTCCTTCAGATATTCACTTTTCATTGATTAAATGTAACTATTCAAAACACATTACTCTTTCTAGGCTGGTACTACTTTCAACAACTGCAGTAATTCTGCATACACAGTGATTTTAATGTTGTGGATCCAGTTTAGGTCAGTCTGTCCTGTACCAACAGTACTGTATAGTAACTGTGGGCATGCAGCACACAGTATGTGCATTCTATGATCCATTCCTTATTTTAGTTTTCCTTTCCATACATGTCAACATTTTATAGAGCTGTGTTTTTAAAATGTAGACTTCAGCAGTTCATTTAATGTTGTCACTGTTCCTAATCTTCTGTAGATCAACTTCTAGTGAAACACATCATCACATTTATTTCCTATTATTATATTATTATTTTCAAGTGTCTGGGCTAGAGTGGACATGCTCACAGTTTCCCAACTGCACATAGACCAGTAAGGTCCGTGCATACTGTGGATATACTCTGAGCATGAGAGGATGGTCTCAGAAAACATGCAGGGCAAAAAATCTGCACATGGTGCAGCCACATGTGAAATGTGGGGCTCAGGTGGGGCCACTGCAGGTTAATGGGTGTGGGTTGACTGTGGGGCCCACTGGGTTCCCACTCTGCTTACTGTGGGCAGCCCACACTACAGGCTGGGTGTGGGCTGCCCATTAGGGCCCCACCTGGGCCCGATAGTGTGGGGCCTGCATGTGCCCCACATTTCACTATGGTAACGGGGTCCACACCGGGCTGCCCTAACCGGGCCCATTTTTTTGCCCACAGTGGCCCCACAGGGGCCCCAAAAGGGCACGTTTGCTGGGTATGGACGTCCATCTTGTCAGAGTGCTGCGAAATGCACGACATATCTCTCCTTCTATCAGCGGTCGACTTCCTGTTTGAGTCTCAGAGGTAGATGTGGATCATTTTCCGTGAATATAACTTGAAAGAATGAAATATATGCCGGGATAAAAGTTTGTCAGCTGAGCTCAGCCAAAGTCCAGTTAGCAGGACGCCATCTTGGACTCCCCACTGGTGCAAATGTCTCCACATCAACTCAACAGCCTTCAGGACTCACATTTCAATAAGAGCTAAAAACAGCTGGCAGCCAACATTCAATCAACATTTCTATGGACCGACCTGCTTCCGACTCCCCAAGTGCCGTCTTGTGTGTAGATCCAGCTGCTTCTCCCTCCACTTTGACAGGTTGACAACAGGCTCTGGACCTGGACAAGTGATGGTCCTTTGGATCTCTGGCCAGACTTTCTTTCTAATCTTCTTTGCTGAGCCAAATATCTGGAAACTTGCATTTTCCAGGCATCACGTTTCAGCGGTGTAGTGAATTGAAATATATACATGTATTGAACATGAAGGTTCATCATGTCTAGTTTATGAATCATGAAGATCATAAAGCATCTTAATAATTTGGGGCACCAGATCCTTTTTTGGTGGATCAACCAGTCAGTTAATGAGTAATACATGAAATCAGTCTACAATCTGAGGGAGAGTTCTCCTGATCCAGTGACGTATTTACTGTGTGAAATAACATCAATGATACCAGTCAGTTGTCTTTGGAAGATTTATTCAGCTATTTCCAATATTTCCACAGGGGGAAACAGAGGGAGAACTGATCAGAGACATGAGCTGAATTAAAGAATCAAACATTAGAACAGTCTAACAGCAGCTTGTTTGCAGTGGTGGAAAAGAATCTTAGAATCCATCTGGTTGGTCCTTCATTGTGCAGAACACCATGTGATTGGTGATCTGTCTGGAACTCTGTCCATTTCTGTTCTCTTCGGGGTGTTCAGTTCCCAGATTCATGTGATTCTCCACAGATTTGGAATTTCAAGACCTGTTGAGACTTGGAAGGATCTGCAGGAACCTCAAATCAAACACAGCCTGTAGTTCTTTGGGCGCAGGTGTTTTCCTGAGCCAAGACAAAAACACAATTTAGAAAGATTTGACAATGAAATGAGCAAAAACACTTTGTAAAATCAGACTTTAAAAATTAGATGAAGACAATGTTTCAATGTTACTCACAGGATTTGACTTTGGAACATTGAGTCACTGTTTTTTCATAGAGGCCAAAGCTGTTGGAACAAACCTCAGTTAGAAAGAGAGTAAATAAATAATCAGATTCTCTTTTCCTCCTTTTTATTTCCTCCTTCTCTCAGCAGGCGTCCACATACAAGGAGTCATCAAACCCTCAACTAGCTCCAGACAATACACTGCACCACCACACATCATGGATCTGCAACGTGTGTGTTCTGTCCAGTCCCTGCTGACAATCCCATCAGATTTCTCCTCAGTTCATCACAGGCTGTAGTTTGGATTCATTCCTTCACATTATGGATTAAACTGTTCACTGCTAGAATTAGATCAGACTCAACTGAAATGATCACAAACTTTCAATTGACCTGATTTGCTGATTCAGAGCCCACATGACCTCTGACAGAACCTAGGACTCAGCCCACTGCTCTGGTCTTCACTGTGACTTTAAGGTGAACCAGGATTTGGTTCAGACTGGGATCCTGTTTGAAGACTGACTGGAGTTTTTCCACTTTGTTGATTGGCTACTGATAAATTCTCATGTGAGACATGAAACTGATCCTGCTTCAGTGCAAATTAGCTATAGATGACTATATTGATCAACCCAGTTTCCATGGTGACCGACCAGGCCAAAGTGAACCAGTGTTTGTCGGATTGAAATGCAGGAATTAAGCTCAACCTCAGCTGCCTGACATTGATCTGGATAAAAGACTGTTTTTGTGTTCCTGACTCACTGACTTCATCAGCAACAGTCGTCTTCACATCAACTCAAACACATGATCACAACAAGCTTCTGGCTGATCTGATTGGCTGACTGTTGTCTCTTTCTCTGTCTTTCTGTCCAATCCTGAAGCCTGTCCCTGTTCTCCTCTCACAGCTTCACTGAGAAGGTTGGAGCTTTACAGGAAATCCTGGATCTTTGCTTTGATACTGACTGGGTTTAGTCCAATCCTGCTGAAAGCACCATGGACTGACTCCAGCCCTCTACTGACCTCAGAGTCTGCAGGCTACAGTCTGGACTCTGGACAAGATCACACAGCTGCTGCACATCTGGATCCTGCAGGTTGTTCTGACTCAGGTCCAGGTGTCTCAGATGGGAGCGGTTGGACTTCAGAGCTGAGACCAGATAACCACAGCTGGTCTTTGACAAACTGCAGCTCCTCAACCTGAACAAAGAAGCAAAGATGTGACGTTAGAAACCAAAGTTCCTCTTGAAAGTGTTGAATGTTTCAGAATGTGTTCAGAGCTGAAGAAGGTTTAGAAAGTAGAAGTTTAGAAAGTGGAAACTCCAAACAGCTGAAGCCAACAGGATGCAGGTTCAAAGCAGTCCCATCCAAAAAGGGACAAAGAGCTGTCATTAATATGAATGCCAACATGCTGCTGCTTCAATAAAGACGGAGTGACTTCAGCTCTGAAACTCTGCCAGCTCCACCTGTGGCTCCATCTATACAAACTTATGTTGTGCAGCCACATTTCTCTGAGAGGGAAAACAGCTTTTCCCATGAAGATCCTCAGTGTGGATCAGTCTAATATCAGCCTCATGTCTGCAGTTTAGTGTCAGCACAACTTTCACATCACATTCATCTCAGCACACAACCTAAACATGGGGTCTGACCTCAGAGTCTCCAGTCTACAGTCTGGACTCTGCAGTCCACCACACAGCTGCTGCACTCCTGGATCCTGCAGGATGTTGTAGCTCAGGTCTAGGTGTCTCAGATGGGAGGGGTTGGACTTCAGAGCTGAGGCCAGATAACCACAGCTGGTCTCTGACAAACTGCAGCTCCTCAACCTGAATAAAGAAGCAAAGACCAACTTCCTGTTTTCTTATTGAACAAACATGAACAATGAATAGAACAACACAATATTATAAATACAACACAAGTGTCAATAGAAACTGGTCCATCCAGGCTGTTATGATGAAATTAGCTGAGGTGTGAATTGATGTCACATTAACATGAAGAAGAAAGTGCAGAAAGATGAAAAATCTCTGACTTTAATTCAAAGTCATTGTGAGAAACAGGAATTTCCATGTGATGTTTTCAATTCGATTCATATGGAGTTAAACTTTCCAACATCTGGTCATGTTGGGTGGGATTGGTTCATTTGACACAGTGGTGCTCGGCCTTTTAGCCTTGCTAGTCTTGGCCCCTGAGGCAGCAACAGTAGCAAGGCAGGTTTTGACGCCACGCAGCGTCTTCTTTCTTTAAAGCCAAAATATTTCCACACAACTGACACACTGTTCCTCTTTGGCACTAAAGTTTCCATGGAGTCGGGTTCTGTGGAGCCCGAGGCCACTGGACAACAGATCAAGGTCCAATAGCAACATGGATCAAGGTAATGCTTTGTCTGTCAACTGATCTACTGTTTCTTACATGTTGGGACCAGAGGGTCCTCACAGGACTTTGTCCATTTCAACTGACTGAATGAGGGATTATTAGGCTGCACTAACTGGGACTCCCAACAGGTGAGTCCAAGGTCAACCACCTGCTCCAAATCCAATGGCAACATCTAAAAAGGGGCCAATAATCTAGTCCAGGACCTGTTTGGATTTCTGTGTGGAAGAAGCTGTCTGGAAGTTGAGGTTCAGCTTGTGCTTAGGGTTCACCAAGTAGTGCTTCTGGTTTGGCTTTGTCTCCAGGAAATCAATGGAAGTCAATGGAATGTCCTCTGAAGTGATGGAAACACACCTGTCTGTGTGTGTTCTCAACCATCAATATCAATGATCAAAGAAATATTTCTACTGCATCAAAGAAACTGGATCCATTTCCAACAAATATTAGTTCAGAGGATTTTCTGCTGACACATGTGACTCTTTAGACACAATGAGACCAACTTTCTGTGAGACTCAGTCATTTGGGACTAAAGACTAAATTTAGCCTCAGAAAAATCCAAAGACAGGAAAAGAAAATCAACTTCAATAGAAGTTATGTCTGTGCAAACACTGAGTTCAAACAATAATTCAACACTAAAGATCTACAATAGGAACAAACAGTCAGTGAACTGACCTCAGAGTCTCCAGTCTACAGTCTGGACTCTGCAGTCCACCACACAGCTGCTGCACTCCTGGATCCTGCAGGTTCTTGTTCAAGCTCAGGTCCAGGTGTCTCAGATGGGAGGGGTTGGACTTCAGAGCTGAGACCAGATAACCACAGCTGGTCTCTGACAACCTGCAGTTCTCCAACCTGAATAAAGAAGCAAAGAAGGAGATCCAATGTGACACTGATGTTGATGACAATGAGGATGGTGATGATGATGATGACAATTCTTCTTCTTTTCATTAGAATAATGAGATGAGATCAACTTGATTAATCCCTGAAGGGAAATGTAGAATGATAATAATGAGAAGAATAATATGAGAACAGTCAGAATAATAGTAATAATAGTCTGACTATATCATGATATTATTGTCAGCACATGGGAAGAGAAGCTGCTTTCCAGCCAACAGCAGAATCAATCTAGTTGATGGCTCATACTGTCACTGTGCAGCTTTAAAGTTTCCTGCTTAAAGTTTGTTGACCCAGTTCCAAAGTGCAGCAAAACAATGCATTGAATTGTTCCTCCTTATTCTATCTGAGCCAAGGAAGCTCCCCCAGGCTCTCCTGTCTCCTGTCTCTTCCCTCTCTGCATCTTCTTCTCTGGCTTTATTGGCTGCAGCCTCAGCACAGCACAGAGGTAAAGCAGCAGCAGCAGCAGAGGTAAAGCAGCAGCAGCAGCAGCAGCAGCAGCTCAGACACTAAACACAGCTCAACCACCTGGACACATGATTTCATCTGTGTGTCTCTGTGCTCCACATGTGCTTTCATTTCTATGGGATCAACTTTATAGAGACACTGTGGATTTGTTCTTCACAATGAGATTTGGATCAGGGAACAAACTGGGTGGACAGTGTCAGGACCAAAAGCTGCTGGCTTCAGTTCAGGAACAAAAACTACTCAAAGCTTCTTCACACAGCATCAGGATTTGAGGCCTTGGCAATGACAACAGGCTGACAACTGCTTTCTAATGGCCCAGTCCCAATGCACAGACCAGATCATGTCCTTGTGTTGGGACTGATCCCCACTGTGTCATTGGCCACTAAACACAAGCTTTGGAATCCCATTCATAGATTGTTGACAACTGACTGTGTCATATGTTTTCTCTGAGTTTCATCAAGTGAGAAAAATCTGATAGAAATGCAGAGAAAATCCAACATTATCGTCAGCAAACTGATGCTTATTGTGTGTTTTTTGGGACAAAGCAAGACCCAATGTCCACTACAGGGACGTGTTCTTCCCCAAAAAGAAAGAGGACTTTGTTTCTCACGGCCCAAAGTCTTCACTTCTATTCCAAAATGGAAATATTCCAACCTTTTTCCTTCTGGCTCTCAGGAGGATCAGGTCAGATATTAGTCTGGTCCAATATTGACATATTGTTGGGATCCAAACTTGGACAAACACTGGACAGTTTCAGTTGAAACAGTTTCAGCTTTGGACTGTTTCCACAGTTTGTTTAGAAACACAAAGGATTCAGAACAACTTCCTGACAGACATTTTTGGGACACTCTGTTCTTCAAAGCTTCTATAGAAAGAAACACATCATTATTAATATGACTATTCAATATGAGTGAACACACATTATTGAAGACAGCTCAGTGAAATGAAGTGAAACTGAAGGAATCATTCTTAGTCTGCTGAGAATAGAAGAACAATGAAAACACTGAATGGAACAACCAACAATCACAGGAGCTTTAGTTGTGGATTCAACATCTAAGATCTACAATAGGAACAGTCAGTCAACTGACCTCAGAGTCTCCAGTCTACAGTGTGGACTCTGCAGTCCACCACACAGCTGCTGCACTCCTGGATCATACAAGTAGTTCTCACTCAGGTCCAGTTCTGTCAGATGGGAGGGGTTGGACTTCAGAGCTGAGGCCACGACTTCACAGTGAGTCTCTGAGAGTCCACAGTCAGAAAGTCTGTGAGGACACATATATTAGAAAAGCTGTTATTATGACAGAGACAATATATTGAGTTGAATCACTTGATGTCAAACAGGGACATGTCCTGTTGTGTCTTCACATCAGTGGTTCAGCTGATCTTCTCTCAGTGGGTTGGACATGAAATAAGAATTCTTCTCACTCTCTGTCACACTGCACACGCTTCATCTTTGTTCTGCTTTCATCTTGGACAGGAAGCAGAGAAAACTCAGTTCCTTTGGAACTTCCACAACAGGCCTGTCCCTGTTTATTCCAATGTTGGACATTTGTCCACATGTGGCAGAAAAACATCAGTGTGTGAAGAGAAACAGAAGAAAAATGTGTCCCATGGAAAAACCATTGGAAAGAAAAAGAAGAACTGTGTTCATTCACTGGACAGAGAGAAAAAAACAACTGGAACATCTGCAGCTTTTGGACTGACACCATTTGGAACAGCTCAAGAACATCTGGGACAAAATCCAGCTGCTGTCATTCTCACAATAAACAAGAGGAACATTATGGTGGTGATCACCCAAGTGAAAAATCAATCTATTGTTTCAGACTTCAATTCTACTTTTAGCAGATAAAGTGTGTTCACACATTTTACCAAGTGTATTTGTGCTTGTGTTGAAACGTAGTAAAAGTACATTTTTGGTGAGTCTCCAAAGTACAAGATTAGTCAAAGAGTTACTGAGACAAAAAAAGCAGATTCAAAGTCAATGTTTGCAAAGTATATTGAAATGATCTCATTACTTCATTAGTCATTTAGCAGATTTCTTCAAAGTGCACTTTACTTTCAACAGATTTTGAAGTATATTTAGTGATATTTTCCAAAAGTCTGTTCATGGTTTGTGTTTTTACTTCAAATTGTCTCATTCTCTTCCAAATATAATACTATGCCTCCATTTAACTTGAGCTCTATTTCAGTAGACTTATTTAAAGTACACAATGTATGTGTTCCTGGCTGTGGGAAAGTGGACTCTTGGAAGTGGTCTAAATCCTGTGGACAAAGTTTCACTTCAAAATACTCTTTCATACTACATGTTTACTTCATGTATTTTGGATGTTTGGACAGAATTCTTCGGAGAACTATGCAGAATCCTGAAGATCACTAAAATCCATGTTAGTCCCATAGTGGTGCAGCCAAATAATACTTTGACCTCACTAATAGAAAACACAAACTGTTGTTCCTGTTTATTGTTATTGTTGTTACCTTGAATGACTTGTTTTGTTCCAAAGCCCTTAAATGGCTGGATTTAATAGTGTTAGAGTTCAAATCAATATTTGTTGGACTGACGGGTTTTGGACTTTGTGTAGGAGTTCCGATTATTTTCAATCCTTTTAGAACGTCTTCAAAGTGCACTGGGCTTTTCAAAGTAAGAGCATTTGAGAACATGCTAACAGGAAGTAGTGCTTTTAGTCCAACATCATTGGATTGGAATCTAAGTAAAGTATCTACATTTCAGACTCAGTGTTTGGAGAATCCATTCAGAGGGCATTGTTGGTGTATTTATTAAACACACAATGATGCTTATAGTGGACTTATATTTACTAGGAATATCAATCCAATATCATTGTGTCTTTTAATGCAACATGTTCAACTTGGTTGCAATTTAACACAAAGTCAGTGGCTCATTTTCACAACAAATACTCAAATACTTGGAAAAATATACTTTGCATACTTTTTTCACATTTCAAACCTCATTCTATTGTATTTCATACATAGTTCAAATGAGTTCAGAGTATATTTCAAGTACATTTACTTTGGCTCAAAGTCTATTAGTAATACACTGTCAGTTTAATGTCACTATAGATTTTGGACATTTGCAACAAGTCAACTTCAAATGTTTCATGTATATTTTAACAGTAGTGTAGTATTTTGGGCAGCAAAAGTACCCAATAATACGTGAAAAATAGGTTTTTCATGTACTAAAGCAGATTTATACTGCAGCTTCCAGCAACTTCACTGGTTTCATTTTAACACAACTTCAAGTATTTCAAAGTATTTCAAAAGTATACTCAATATACTTTTAGAAAATATACAACAATAGATTTTTTTTCACTTGGGCACATCTGGACTTACTCAGCCTTTCTGCAGTTCCTCACAGCTGGAATCAGTCTCAGTCGTCCCTGGTCTGATGTGTTGTACTGGTTCAGGTCCAACTCATCCAGAACCTCCTCTGACATCTGCAGCATGTAGGCCAGAGCTGAGCACTGGATCTCAGAGAGTCTCTTCCCTGATCTGTTCCCTGACTTCAGGAACTCTTGGATCTCCTGATGGACTGAGTGGTCGTTCAGCTCCATCAGACAGTGGAAGATGTTGATGCTTCTGTCAGGAGAGATATCATCTCTGTTCATCTTCTTCAGGTTGTTGATGGCTCTCTGGATGGTTCCTGGACTGGTCTTTGTCTGACCCAGCAGGCCTCCTAAGACTCTCTGGTTGGACTTCAAACACAGGCCATGAAGGAAGCGGACAAACAGGTCCAGGTGGCCACTTTTACTTTCCAGGGATTTCTCCATGGCTCCCAACAGGAAGTTAACCAGAGATGAATGAACGTTTCCCAAAAAATTTTTGATCTCAGCAAAAGTCTGTTTTGCTTCTTTTTTTTTCATTAAATTGTACTTTCCCCCCAGGAACTTCTCCAGTACCTGTGTCTTCCTGTTGGAGTAACAGTGGACCATGTAGACTGCAGCCAGAAACTCCTGAACACTCAGATGAACAAAGCAGTAGACTGATTTCTGGAAGATCACACTCTCTCTTTTGAAGATCTCTGTACAGACTCCTGAGTACACTGAGGCCTCTGGGACATCCAGACCACACTGCTCCAGGTCTTCTTGGTAGAACATGATGTTTCCTTTCTCCAGCTATTCAAACGCCAGCCTCCCCAGCTTCAGAAGAACTTCCCCGTCAGCCTCCGTCAGCTGCCGTGGACTCGTCTCATGTCCCTCATGGTACTTGTGCTTCTTCCTTTTTGTCTGAACCAGCAGGAAGTGTGAGTACAGGTCAGTCAGGGTCTTGGGCAGCTCTCCTCTCTGCTCTGTGGTCAACATGTGCTCCAGAACTGTAGCAGTGATCCAGCAGAAGACTGGGATTTGACACATGATGTGGAGGCTCCTGGATGCCTTGATGTGTGAGATGATTCTGCTGGACAGCTCTTCATCCCTGGACCTCCTCCTGAAGTACTCGTCCTTCTGGGCATCGGTGAAGCCTCGGACTTCTGTCAGCCTGTCCACACACGTAGGAGGGATCAGATTGGCTGCCGCGGGTCGGGAAGTTATCCAGACCAGAGCCGAGGGAAGCAGATTCCCCTGGATGAGGTTTGTCAGCAGCTTGTTGACCGAGGCCTCCTGTGTGACATCAGACACCACCTTCCTGTTGTTGAAATCCAGTGAAAGTCTGCTTTCATCCAGGCCGTCAAAGATGAACAGAACTTTACAGACAGCCAGCTGCTCTGCTGTGACCTTCTGTAATGTTGGATGGAAAACATGGAGCAGCCTGAGAAGACTGATCTGCTCATCTTTGATCAGGTTCAGCTCCCTGAACGAAAGCAGGACCAGCAGACTGACGTCTTGGTTTTCTGAGCCCTCTGCCCAGTCCAGACTGAACTTCTGCACTGAGAAGGTTTTTCCAACACCAGCGACGCCGTTGGTCAGAACCACTCTGATGGGTCTCTGCTGGTCAGGGGAGGCTTTAAAGATCTCGTGGCACTTGATTGGAGTGTCATGGAGGGTCTCCATCTTGGAAGTGGTCTCCAGCTGCCTGACCTCATGTTGGGTATTAACCTCTTCACTCAGTCCCTCTGTGATGTAGAGCTCAGTGTAGATCCTGTTGAGGAGGGTTCCACTTCCTGTGAGATCAGGTCGTTCAGTCACACGTTCACATCTGGTCCTCAGACTGGTCTTATGTTGATCTAAAACCTCCTGCAGACCAGAGACCACTGGAAGAGAAGAAACACTGAGACCAGAGAAAGAACCTGAGGACAGAAAAGGTTTTTGTGATGTTTCTAATCATCTTAAATGTTGATGCTGTGAGAGAGAACAACCACAGGATGAAACAAGATGTCCTGTTTTCGGAGAGCAGGACATCAGCAGACAGATGGACAGTCTTACTTTGGACAGTGCTGCTCTGACAGGACTGGAGCTCCTCCATAGAAATTCCACTGTTCTTCTCTCTGTGAAGACATTTGTGTAGAGGTCAAAGGTCACAGGTTGTTGTTTGTGTTTTGTGGACCTGCATGAGTCCATCCAGGTCTGTAGTTGGACACATGCCTGGAGAACCTCCAGCTGTAGGAGGACTCTGGACTGGGGGTCTACACTCAGTGCTTTAGAAACCTGTTGAACCCAGTGAGTTTGCAGATTCCTGTCTTTGTGTTAACAGAGCTTTAGGACTCTGGTCCCTGGATTCTACCTGGTTCCTTCAAATTTGTCTAAGAACTGAGTCATCTTCAGTTTACAGTATACAGCAGCATCTTACACTGGGTCTGAGGGTCCAGGTTCAGGACTGAAGAATGGAGGATTAACTTTGGACTGGTCACTCTTCATAGACAGACAGCTGGATCCTGGAGAACCTGGTCTCTGTCTGCAGAAAGGACAAATATTTGACATGTATCATTACCTGTAAGGGCAGATGTCAAATGTAACACAGCCTGTGATCAGGATCTGATCATGACGTCATACTGGACTTCAGTAAAGAGGTCAGAGCCCATAAAATGGTAAAGTTCTGATCCCATACACAGTGGGTGGAGTCTCTGGACCAGATCCTGTAGCAGAGCTGTGATGTAAACATTCCAGCTCCCAGTCTAACTGTGTTCCCAGTGATCCATATATGGTGGATGATACTGAGAGTAATGACTCCCAGACTATAATGTCATATGATCTGCTCTGAGATCAGCTGTCTGAAAACAAAGCCAGTGGATCAGAGACCTCTTCAGTCCTCTAGTCCACTATTAGTTTTCCTGTTTGTATGTCTCATGGCTCTGACCAGACTCTGTTATCTGTCCTGTTAGTGCCACTGATTAAAGATAAGGCACCATAGAACATCAGGGGCCCATTTTCTGAGTGGGACACTATTCAAAGTGTTGGAAACTATTTTGTTAGATGGATTCAATGGTTCATTTATTCCACAGATCATCAGTTTGGCTTCAAGGCTCTTTCAGACTCTCCCCCCTCAAAGGGGGACAGTTCAGGAGTTAAGCCATCATACACAGCTGGCTGACTGCTGGGACCAACCAGAGGGGGGGGGGGGGGGGGGGGTTACTCTGTGCTGCACATGAACCAGGATCCCTGATCTTACTGTCTTTGATGAGCCTTAAAAACAGCTCAGACTGCAGGAAGGGTCTGACAGAAGATCCCAGTGGTTTGGGAACTCTGTCTTTTTCAAACTAACTTTCATTTCAACTTGTATGAGACAATAAAGATGATTGTGGTCCTGATGCTGAATGGATCAAAGTCCTGTTTTGACCCTTATTCCAGCTGCTGTTTCAGTCTTTCAAGTGAAATGTAAAGTGCAAACCATGCTCTTACTTTGAAAGGAAAGAAACCCAGATTTGTCATCAATGCACATTCAGCTGGTCCAGATGTTCCCATATTAAAGTGAGAAGAAAATCTGTGTTGGAGTCTTTTTGCTATTTCAAAGTCAGGGGATGCAAACTTTTTCTTTTTGGCCTGATGAACATTGGTCTCTGAACTGACCTGATAAAGCTCTTTGCTGCTTTGGAACAAGTTCATTTGGTGTCATTTGAATGATTCACCATCACAGGAAGCTCTGGCCTTTACTTGTGTGTTTCAACATATTGAGGTTCCCACTGGGCTTAGGGGGGGTTGACTGGCTGTGTGCACCAACTACAGCCCCTTAACACTGGTCAGTGTTTGATGCTGTGGCTGTGCTTCCTCCAGTCCCACAGTCTTAGAGAAACTGGCTCCCAGTGTTTTCTCCTGGCCATGAATGTTCCAAACCCTCCTCCTCTCTTCTTCTGCTGTCCTCACTTCTGAATCCTTCTTCTTCAGGGTCTGTGGGGGCTTTCTTTGGTTTGCACATTGACTTTATTCATTATTTCCACCTTTCTTTTTTCAACAAACTATTCCAACTGATCCAACATGTTTGATGGAAAACAACATTTCAAACCAGTTGGATGTTGACTCTGTTCAAAAAGACAAATATTAAATAGCATGTTCACTTTTGGACAACAAGAACCTGTGTCATTATTCTCCATGGTTTTCTCTTTATTTACTAGGAACTTGATCTTTGTTTCAAACTACAGATGTCTGGTTGGAAATGGTTGTTCAGCTGCTGTCAGCTCTTCATGGGGGGACACAGAATCCTAAATCCATAGTTTGGAGAGCAACAGCTGGTCAACAAACAAATGCATCTGTGCAGCAAACCTCACTGGAGCCACAGCTACTTGCTGTACAGTTTTCCACAGACCACCTTTAAAGCTCCACAGCTGAGTCTATTATGACGTCTGCTATTTCCAAAAAATACATTTCAAAAGACCTGCAGAGACTTTAAAGTCCTAGACTCTTCCAGGTCTTCATGACCAGCACCACAACTCAGTAGTCCACACCTAGTACAGTATACAGCAGGCTCTTACTTTGGGTCTGAGGGTCCAGGTTCAGGACTGAAGTATGGAGGACGATCTCTGGACCAGTCAATCTTCATGGACAGACAGATGGATCCTCGAGACCCTGGTCTGTCCTCCTCTCCTGTCCCCCCACAAAGACTCATCCTCTGTGGTCTGAGAGGGAAACCAGTATTTGAACCAGGGCTGCAAAAACAATGATTGTCACATTAGTTTGGATCTAAAACACAATTTGTGGCCTGTTGACAACAAAACAGGAAGCTACTGATGAAATCACTGGAATGAGGGTTAGAGCCTCAGTGTCAGACTGAAGACGCTCCTGGTCCTGGAATGAAGTCAGACCAGTGTGTTCAGGTCAGTCCCAGCCAAACACACATTAACCAACAGCCACAGACACACACAGATGTGAGGCCACATACTTGTTGACTGTCATTTCAAATTGCTGTATGACTTGGCAATGAGGCAGTCATGTCGTTTGGAATATTTTACTGTAGGTGTCCTGGACCTTTAAGGCTGATTTTTGGGCCCACCAACCAGAACCTGACCCCCCAAGAAGGTCTGACATTATATTTTTAGATTATTACATAAAAACAACTACAACATATTTTGTGTCAGAGTTCTCACCTCTACAAAATGACTGAAAAGAAACTAAACAGATAGAACCTTTAAATCCAGATCCAGTTGAGCCAGAGTTACTGACATCACAAGACACTGACAGTCCAGAGACCACCCTCACCCCTTTAAATCCAGATCCAGATGTGTCAGAGTTACTGACATCACAAGACACTGACAGACCAGAGACCACCCTCAACCCTTTAAATCCAGATCCAGATGTGTCAGAGTTACTGACATCACTTTCTATCAGGCTGAGAAACCACATGACTCTGATAAAGTCTGACAGGAAACATAAAATTGGATCAGTACTCACAGGTCTCCAGGTCTCCTCTGTCCTCTTCCAATGTTTTCTGATCAAACAGCTGCAGCCTCTGTGCTTTGATTGGTTACTCACTGTGGCCCCGCCCCTTTCCATTTACTGGAAATCACCTGTGTGATTCAGGAGGCGTGAACAGGTGAGAAGAGTATGAGGAAACAGTTTAGGCTGAGGACACACACACACACACGCACACACACACACGCGCGCACACACACGCACACACACGCGCGCGCACACACACACACACACACACACACACACACACACACACACACACACACTGATGCAGCTTCGTCTTTCCATTTCCTACCAGGATCCCAACGTTCTATACAGAGAACATGTAGAACAAAAACCACAGTTATGTTTCATATTTGACTGGTTAGAAAAGGCTCTAGTGTCCAAATATAATTGGCCACATGTAGAAAGTCTGTGGAACCAATCAAGCCAAGCTTTGCATAAATGAATGCACTTTAAACATGGTCAAAGACTGACAACACAGTTGTTTTCTTTCTAACTGATAAAAAGAGCACAGCAGAAACAATCAGCATCTGTCACAGGCCAATGTTGCATATAATGACATAAGCACAGGTTCTCATATATGTGACAGACAGAGTTGGGACTAGAGATCACACTCTACACTGCTTTGTTTGGCTAAAAGGAGGATTATTCTCCAAAGTCCAGCTTCACAATATGTCACATAGAAAGTGTCTATTTATTGAATGTCATTCAAATGTGTTGATCTGTGTGTATGAGGAGTCCAGAGTCCATAGAGCTGCTGCTGGAAACTGTCTAATCATCAGGGCTGGATTAACTAGGATCATTTCATTCATTTGAATATTTGGCTCAGTAACCTTCCAAACCAACAGCTGTGTTTTCTGATGAGCTGCCAAGTTCTTCTTAGGTCTAAAGAAGTCAAACTAGAAACAGAGATTGTTGTTGACTGTCAGAATCAGCTTTATTGGCCAAGTGTGTGTAAACAAACTCACTGAGCTCTATATTTACAGGAATGAACATAAAGACAATATGTGGCCTATTGGATTTAATTATAAAGGGACAGATGTGCAAATATGCACACAGGGACTATTGTACAGTTGACAGTTGACTGTCAGAATCAGCTTTATAATAATTCTGGAGGGATCATTTCATGTCTGTTATACTTATACACAACATTTAGGTATTTGTCTTGTAGTATTAGGTGGAGTACTTTAGAGTAAATAGTCACATTGTGTGTGTTGCTGTGTTGGATTTAATTCATGTTGTCCACTTGTTGGTACCTGGACCCTCAGAGTACCAGCTGCTGGGACCATGTCCTGGACTTTGTTGTGTAGTGGGCTTGGGGTCCTGGTTGGACTGGTCTTTCTGCAAATACACTAAAAGGATTGGAGTGTAATGTGAGTACTAACTAACAGTATATATCACAGTTTATTTGCCGTGTACTTCAAAGTGTACTGCAAATACACTAAAAAGCAGGCTAGAAGTATATAAGTAGTACCTGTACACAGACAGAGACCAGAGTGTCCAGGATCCAGCTGTCTGTGTGTGAAGAGGGACCGGTCCAGACCTGATCCTGTGACCTTCAGTCCTGAACTCAGACCCTGAGACTGTTTGTCAGTGAGTCAGCGACTGTTTCTTCCTTTTTTACAGCCACAGTTCGATTGTGATTGTGCTTGTTTGTTAAAGAGCTGCTGACAGTTGCAGATCCATCTCAGCCAGCTCAGAATAAAACCCATTGTCCAGTGTGTATTCAGGGAAATACTGGCCCCATCAGGGCCCTGGATTCAGGTCCACACATGTTCCACATACATGTGGTTCCACATACATGTGCATATGTATAGGGGCTCTAAGAACAGAGCTTCAGTCTGCTCCCACTCAGCCCACAGAACAGACCCCCTAAGCTGGGTCCTGTAATGGTTCGTGACACCGACTGGACAGACCCTTTGACACTTTTGGCTACAACTCTGCTGGAAAAATGTGTGGTTGTCAAATGAAAGAATCATCCTGACTGGAATCAGGAGATCAGTGTGGATATCCAGCTCTACAGCTCAGCACACTGAGGAAGAGAACCAGCTTTAGTCCTGGTCTGGGCACTACCTGGCAGCTCCAGCTCCTGAGTTCACAGTAGACCTGTATCAGTGTTCAGGTTTAGGTCCATGGAAGTCCAGACCTTCCTGTGGGTTTTTGGAGTTTCTGGAGACGACAGCTCTGGGACCTTTCTGGGAAAAGTGCGTCAGAAACAACAAGTTCCTCTTATAGTTGCTGTTTCTCTTATGTTGTTCTGGTTCTCTGGTCTGTATAAAAGCCACAGTCCTGACCCTCTAAAAGGCCCCGAGCAGGACTGATATTAGTCTGGTCCCCCACTGTTCAAACAGAATGAGGGTTGAGGTGATAGGACAGGACACTGTTACTGCAGTGGACTGGTTTTTCACGTTGGACTCCCCCATAAGCGTCAGGCCTCTGGGAACAGGGTCCCAGCAGCTGTGTAACCTGCCCAAAGGAAGCGGGTCAGTTTGCTGCCTTTTTTCAGTTTAGTGTCAATAAAAAAGCATCAGCAGCTTGTTCTAATGTGTGTGGACGCAGGGCTGGAGCTCCACAGAGCTGTGGACTTTAATGAGGCTGTTTCTAGTCCTGTACCAGGACTGAAACACTGATTATTGTTATAGACTTTATGTGATGTTCCCCAAACATACAAAGAAGCTGTAACATCAGTGAACATGAATGAGCAGGTTAAGGAGCCGCAGTCACTTAAAGAAATGACAATGACCAACTTACCTGTAGGTAAAGACGTCCGAGGCTCCAGTTCCGGGTCCAGGTGGACTGTAGGAGCGTGACTATGTGTCTGTGGACCCAGGACTCTGTTTAGACCCAGGACTCTGTTTAGACCTGGACAGCAGGTTTGGAACCGGATGAGGACGTTGGGCCGCAGCTGATAAACATGACGCAGGTTTTTCTACCGCGGTGAAAACAGTTTGACAGTTTGACTTTGGATCTTCGACAGATCCTCCTCATGTTGTTCTGGAACATTAACTCTCCATGAGAAGCAGCGACTGGAACTGCAGGTTTAGTCGGAGGAGCTTGAGATCCGGAGGCTGGTTTTCAGTCCGGACCCGTTTTAGCAGCAGGGCTTGGAGCCAAAAGTGTCCTGTCGGTGGGACGGACCATTACAGGGACACACGTTCCACATACATGTGGTTCTACATACATGTGCATATGAATAGGGGCTCTAAGAACAGAGCCAGAGTCTGAGCCAAACTCCAGTTTCTTCTGTTTGAAGGGACATATTTCTAGTTAGTTTCAAAAACTGAAGCAAAAAGATGCAAAACAACAAAATTGTTCAGGGAGCTGCTGACAGACACACAGCAGGGAGGGACATTTCAAAATAAAAGTCTGCTCCAGATTCACTGACACTTATTGGACAATTACTTTAATGAGGACTGGGATAGTCGTCTGATAGTCCAGAGACATGTTCAACACTGAGACCACCAGGCCTCTGGAGGGACCATTTCCACTGGGAGAGACTCTGAGAACTTCCTGTGATGTTGTTGACTTCCTGTTTGTGTTGCAGAGCGTCCACTCACTGCCACATGTGAAGAAGAGCAAAGTGTGAAGTCAGACTCCATTTTAAAGTCCACAGAGAAGAAGAAGGAGGAAACAGGAAGTGGGAAGCAGGGTGAGTGTTAATATGACACCTGCACATATTGATCCATGTCATTGATGAATGTTGGGATTGAGTCTGGTTTAGACTTGTGTTTCCTGATGTCACAGTCACACTGTGTCTCTGGGATGGTTCCATCAAACTAATGTCCAATCAATAAGAAGCTGCTGCCATTACAGGGGGACAGCTGACTGGGTTTGTTCCTCTGGTCTCCAGGGTCCCTGGTTTCCCTCTCAGACCACAGAAGATGAGTCTTTGTGGGAGGGGAGAGGAGGACAGACCAGGGTCTCCAGGATCCAGCTGTCTGTCCATGAAGAGTGACCAGTCCAAAAATAATCCTCCAAAGTTCAGTCCTGAACCTGGACCCTCAGACTCAGGGTAAGAGACAGTTTCTAGTGTAAACTGAGCTGAAGATGAGTCTGTGGTCTGGAAGACAAAATCCTGATCCACTAACATCAGGTGTCCTTTCCTGTGATTCATTAAAAAAACCAAAACAATGCAGTGCTGTGGTGCAGGAGACCAGTTCAAAAGTCAAGGTCTGCTTTATTATCAATTCCACCACATGTAGAGCACATAGGAAGAATTGAAATTTCGTTACTCTCAGACCCTTTGGTGCATACAGAAACATTCTAAAACTAAATAGTGCAATGTAGAAATTACAATAAGGGCATATAAGGTAAACGTAGATGAGATAAAGAAAAAGGATAAGTACAAATGGCCCATAGCAGCTTAGCAAACAAAAACTAGTACAATATATGAACAGATGTACTGAATGGTAGGGCAATTAAGTGAGCTTATCAGTCCTGATTAAGTGACTGTGGTGCACAGAGAGCAGTCCAAATTCTGCATAAAGGGACTGGTGCAGTTGCTGAGGGCAGTGTGTGTACTGGGCTGGTTGGAGGTCAGAGTTGTTGCGTGCAGGGGGCAGGGGGGGCAGAGCCGGGAGAGAGTTCGGCTTCATGACAGCCTGGTGGATGAAGCTGTCTCTGTCTGCTGATCCGGAGACCACTAAGTCTCCACCCTATTGGCAGCAGACTAAAGAAGCTGTGTGAAGGGTGGGTGGGATCACTCGTAATACTGAGGGCTTTTCAGGTGAGATGGGTGCTGTAGATGTCCTGGAGGGAGGGCAGGGCGACACCGACGATCTTCTCAGCTAGTCTCACTATGCGCTGGAGTGTCTTGTGGCAGGATGCAGTGCATGCACCGTACCACGCAGTGATGCAGCTGGTCAGGATGCTTTTGATGGTGCCTCTGTAGAATGTGCACATGATGGGGGCTGGGGCTCTGGCTCTTCTCAGTTTGTGTAGGAAGTAGAGATGCTTCTCGGCCAGTGATGCGGTGTTGTGAGTCCAGGAGAGGTTCTCTGTGACATGCACACCCAGGAATTTGGTGCTGCTCACCCTCTCCACAGCATCACCGTTGATGTACAGGGGAGCATGCTGAGTCTGCGCTCTCCTGAAGTCAGCAACAATCTTCTGTCTTCTCCATGTTCAGAGAGAGATTGTTGTCTCTGCACCACATGGCCAGGTGGCTCACTTTGCTCCTGTAGTTTGTCTCAGCTCTACTGCTGATGAGACCCACCACAGTAGTCCTGTCTGCAAACTTAATGAAGAGGTTGGAGCTGTACATTGGTGTGCAGTTGGGGGACCCCTGTGTTAAGTGTGATGGTGCTGGATGTCTTACTGCCGACCCGTCCTGCCTGTGGTCTCCCAGTCAGGAAGTCCAACAGCCAGTTGCACAGTGAGGTATTGAGCCAGTTTGTGAATGAGCTGTTGGGGGATGATTATGTTGAGTGCTGAGCTGAAGTCTATGAGCAGCATTCTCACGTATGAGTCTTTTGTGATGAGTGAGAGCTGTGGGGTGGGTACTGGAGATGGTGTCATAGGTTGAGTGGTTGGACCGATATGCAAACTGGAAGAGAGAAGAGAATGATTCCATTTCAGGGAGAAGAGGAAGACAGACCTGATGTGATGCATAACAAGCTGTTCAAAGCATGACGATGGGAGTCTCAACCATCATCACCAACAGACTCCACCATCTGGCCCTTCTGTCAGTGAACATAGACGGTCTCAGTAGTATTGATTCTGAATTGATCAATGATCAGTTGATGTCGAAGGAAGCCCAGTTTGAATCAGCCTGTGTTATCACAGTCCAACCTGTTTCTAGATTCCCCTCTAGAGCTTTGTTGTATCAGCATTAACACAGTGTCATTCATTGTTTATTGTGCAGGGCTAAGGATTTACTTTGTCTGTGCAGCACCTGCATCTGCTACCATGGAAATACTTTCTGTGTCTCCATGTGCCACATCAGATTCCTCCCCCTCCTCCAACGATGCAGGCAAAGTTCTGCTTTCAAGTCTAACGACACGACTGAGAGTAGATATTATTTTATTGATGAGCTGAGCTATTGTTCAATTCTAATATCTGATCTTATCTAGCATGTTGATTCTGTGGCCTATTCATTCAGTCGCTCTGTTGGACTCTGCCTGCAGACTTTAAAAAAAGCTGGAGATGCTCATGATGTCACAAAGACATTTAGACAGAAGTTTCCACCAAACTGCTTGGAAGGTAGTAAGTCCTGCAGCCACAGGACGACCTGCTGTAGGTCTCTCCAACAACATGGTCATGACATCAGGATCAGCTGCCTGGACTTTCTGAAGGCTTGTGTTTCAGTCCATTTCCCACAAGTGTGTAGCATAAAGAGACGTGCAGTCAGCTGGAAACAAAGTCCTCTTAACAGCAGGCCTGGATAAGGCTGCACTGACAACAGCACAGATTTCTTCCAGCATTAAAGAAAACCTGTCTCTGCTAATGTGAGACTGTGTTCCACAAACTGAACCTCCCTTTGCTGTTGTCCTGGACTGGATCAATGCAGCAACACTCTGCCCATCCTGGACTCAAACAGGAAGCAGTTTGTCCCTTTAATGCTTCAGTTGATTGACAACACACACACACATAATAATGAGACTAAGTCAAACTAAAGCAGTTGAGGAAAGAGAAACACATCTTTCCACATGTGGAGCAGCTCAGGCCTCTGGCTGTTCTAAATAGAGCTCAGCCTGTGTCTACAGTGGTAGTGACTGAAAACATCCTAGTTGTTCCCAGCGTTATGTTTGCAGTCCCCTGGTGCTGCTGTTGCATCAGGAATGCAGTGGTTGAAACCCTTCCAAAAAACTCCAACATGCAGTTCTCCTTCAGTTTCCTGCTGTTATTGTGCAGCTTTGAAGGGATTGATCCACTTCCAGACGTGGTGTCATTGATGCACTTTGGAAAAGGAAGTTGGTTCTTTTTCATTGAGTTAGTAAAATGATTCCATCTCCTTTGTTCAGACTGAGGAGTCTCATTGTTTGATGACTTTATTTCTGCTGTCACATGGAAATGTTTCTGTCTTATCACTTTTTCTGTTTCTCACCACATTTCTCTTCTTCTCTCTTCTTTCTTTCCCTCAATGAACATCTCACTGGATCATCTTGATGTTGAGCTGCAAACCTTTGCAAACTGACAAACTCAGTGTTGAATGTTGATCAGATTCCAAACTTCATTATCAGCCAGTTCAGCTGTGGAGGAAAACTGATTTAAAGCCAGCTGGGAGACAGCTGGGAGTTTCCAGCTTCTGTCCAGTCCAACAATAAGAAAGTTTCCTCACTCAACATGTCTCCACCTCAACTAATCCCAGTTTGCTTCATGTCCACAGGGACAGGACCAGGACTCAGGGCTCTGAGGAGCAGCGGCTGTCCAGCTGTGCTTTGTGTCAGGACATCCTGAAGGATCCAGTCTCTACCAGCTGTGGACACTGGTTCTGCAGACGGTGCATCACCTTATACAGGGACCAGTCTGGTTCACCAGGAGACTGTCCCTGTCCCCAGTGTGGAGAAAGGCCCAGAACCCTTAGGACCCACTGATTGTTCTACATTTGAGTTGGTCCTTCACAGTCGAGATTCTGTGTCACACAAACGTCTGTTTGATTGGACCCTTTTTCTTGTCTTCTAGTGGACTCTGGTCTGCAGGAGGTTTTAGATCAACATAAGATCAGTCTGAGGACGAGATGTGAACGTGTGACTGAAGGACCTGATCCAACAGGAAGTGGAACCCTCCTCAACAGGATCTACACTGAGCTCTACATCAAAGAGGGACTGAGTGAAGAGGTTAACACCCAACATGAGGTCAGGCAGCTGGAGACCACTTCCAAGGTAATGAAGAGAAAAAAGGAAGATAAGGAGAAGAAAGACGAGATCCACCATGACACCCCGATTAAATGTCATGACATCTTTAAAATTTTACCTAAGAAAGAAAAACAGGCAGACAAACAAGGTTTGTCTGACAAAGATAGACCCATCAGAGTGGTTCTGACCAACGGCGTCGCTGGTGTTGGAAAAACCTTCTCAGTGCAGAAGTTCAGTCTGGACTGGGCAGAGGGCTCAGAAAACCAAGACGTCAGTCTGCTGGTCCTGCTTTCGTTCAGGGAGCTGAACCTGATCAAAGATGAGCAGATCAGTCTTCTCAGGCTGCTCCATGTTTTCCATCCAACATTACAGAAGGTCACAGCAGAGCAGCTGGCTGTCTGTAAAGTCCTGTTCATCTTTGACGGCCTGGATGAAAGCAGACTTTCACTGGATTTCAACAACAGGAAGGTGGTGTCTGACGTCACACAGGAGGCCTCGGTCAACGAGCTGCTGACAAACCTCATCCAGGGGAATCTGCTTCCCTCGGCTCTGGTCTGGATCACTTCCCGACCCGCGGCGGCCAATGGGATCCCTCCTACGTGTGTGGACAGGCTGACAGAAGTCCGAGGCTTCACTGACGCCCAGAAGGACGAGTACTTCAGGAGGAGGTCCAGGGATGAAGAGCTGTCCAGCAGAATCATCTCACACATCAAGGCATCCAGGAGCCTCCACATCATGTGTCAAATCCCAGTCTTCTGCTGGATCACTGCTACAGTTCTGGAGCACATGTTTACCACAGAGCAGAGAGGAGAGCTGCCCAAAACCCTGACTGACCTGTACTCACACTTCCTGCTGGTTCAGACAAACAGGAAGAAGCACAAGTACCATGAGGGACATGAGATGAGTCCACGGCAGCTGACAAAGGCTGACAGGGAAGATCTTCTGAAGCTGGGGAGGCTGGCGTTTGAACATCTGGAGGAAGAAAACATTATTTTCTACCAAGAAGACCTGGAGCATTGTGGTCTGGATGTCCCAGAGGCCTCGGTGTACTCAGGAGTCTGTACAGAGATCTTCAAAAGAGAGAGTGTGATCTTCCAGAAATCAGTCTACTGCTTTGTTCATCTGAGTGTTCAGGAGTTTCTGGCTGCAGTCTACATGGTCCACTGTTACTCCATCAGGAAGACACAGGTACTGGAGAAGTTCCTGGGGGGAAGGTACAACAATTTAATGAGAGAAAATGAAGCAAAACAGACTTTTTATGAGAAGATCAAAAACTTTTTCGGAATCACTCATTCATCTGTGGATCGCTTCCTGTTTGGAGCCATGGAGAAGTCTCTGGACAGTGAAAGTGGCCACCTGGACCTGTTTGTCCGCTTCCTTCATGGCCTCTGTCTGGAGTCCAACCAGAGAGTCTTAGGAGGCCTGTTGGGTCAGACAGAGACCAGTCCAGAAACCATCCAGAGAGCCATCAACAACCTGAAGGAGATGAACAGAGATGGTATCTCTCCTGACAGAAGCATCAACATCTTCCACTGTCTGATGGAGCTGAACGACCACTCAGTCCATCAGGAGATCCAAGAGTTCCTGAAGTCAGGGAACAGATCAGAGAAGAGTCTCTCTGAGTTCCAGTGCTCAGCTCTGGCCTACATGCTGCAGATGTCAGAGGAGGTTCTGGATGAGTTGGACCTGAACCAGTACAACACATCAGTCCAGGGACGACGAAGACTGATTCCAGCTGTGAGGAACTGCAGAAAGGCTAAGTAAGTCCAGATGTGGCCAAGTGAAAAAAATCTATTTTTGTATATTTTCTAAAAGTATATTGAGTATACTTTTGAAATACTTTGAAATACTTGAAGTTGTGTTAAAATGAAACCAGTGAAGTTGCTGGAAGCTGCAGTATAAATCTGCTTTAGTACATGAAAAACCTATTTTTCACGTATTATTGGGTACTTTTGCTGCCCAAAATACTGCACTACTGTTAAAATATACATGAAACATTTGAAGTTGACTTGTTGCAAATGTCCAAAATCTATAGTGACATTAAACTGACAGTGTATTACTAATAGACTTTGAGCCAAAGTAAATGTACTTGAAATATACTCTGAACTCATTTGAACTATGTATGAAATACAATAGAATGAGGTTTGAAATGTGAAAAAAGTATGCAAAGTATATTTTTCCAAGTATTTGAGTATTTGTTGTGAAAATGAGCCACTGACTTTGTGTTAAATTGCAACCAAGTTGAACATATTGCATTAAAAGACACAATGATATTGGATTGATATTCCTAGTAAATATAAGTCCACTATAAGCATCATTGTGTGTTTAATAAATACACCAACAATGCCCTCTGAATGGATTCTCCAAACACTGAGTCTGAAATGTAGATACTTGACTTAGATTCCAATCCAATGATGTTGGACTAAAAGCAATACTTCCTGTTAGCATGTTCTCAAATGCTCTTACTTTGAAAAGCCCAGTGCACTTTGAAGACGTTCTAAAAGGATTGAAAATAATCTGAACTCCTACACAAAGTCCAAAACCCGTCAGTCCAACAAATATTGATTTGAACTCTAACACTATTAAATCCAGCCATTTAAGGGCTTTGGAACAAAACAAGTCATTCAAGGTAACAACAATAACAATAAACAGGAACAACAGTTTGTGTTTTCTATTAGTGAGGTCAAAGTATTATTTGGCTGCACCACTATGGGACTAACATGGATTTTAGTGATCTTCAGGATTCTGCATAGTTCTCCGAAGAATTCTGTCCAAACATCCAAAATACATGAAGTAAACATGTAGTATGAAAGAGTATTTTGAAGTGAAACTTTGTCCACAGGAATTAGACCACTTCCAAGAGTCCACTTTCCCACAGTCAGGAACACATACATTGTGTACTTTAAATAAGTCTACTGAAATAGAGCTCAAGTTAAATGGAGGCATAGTATTATATTTGGAAGAGAATGAGACAATTTGAAGTAAAAACACAAACCATGAACAGACTTTTGGAAAATATCACGTCCATTTTCTCTGCTTCCTGTCCAAGATGAAAGCAGAACAAAGATGAAGCGTGTGCAGTGTGACAGAGAGTGAGAAGAATTCTTATTTCATGTCCAACCCACTGAGAGAAGATCAGCTGAACCACTGATGTGAAGACACAACAGGACATGTCCCTGTTTGACATCAAGTGATTCAACTCAATATATTGTCTCTGTCATAATAACAGCTTTTCTAATATATGTGTCCTCACAGACTTTCTGGCTGTGGACTCTCAGAGACTCTCTGTGAAGTCGTGGCCTCAGCTCTGAAGTCCAACCCCTCCCATCTGACAGAACTGGACCTGAGTGACAACGACCTGCAGGATCGAGGAGTGCAGCAGCTGTGTGGTGGACTGCAGAGTCCACACTGTAGACTGGAGACTCTGAGGTCAGTTGACTGACTGTTCCTATTGTAGATCTTAGATGTTGAATCCACAACTAAAGCTCCTGTGAATGTTGGTTGTTCCATTCAGTGTTTTCATTGTTCTTCTATTCTCAGCAGACTAAGAATGATTCCTTCAGTTTCACTTCATTTCACTGAGCTGTCTTCAATAATGTGTGTTCACTCATATTGAATAGTCATATTAATAATGATGTGTTTCTTTCTATAGAAGCTTTGAAGAACAGAGTGTCCCAAAAATGTCATCTGTCAGGAAGTTGTTCTGAATCCTTTGTGTTTCTAAACAAACTGTGGAAACAGTCCAAAGCTGAAACTGTTTCAACTGAAACTGTCCAGTGTTTGTCCAAGTTTGGATCCCAACAATATGTCAATATTGGACCAGACTAATATCTGACCTGATCCTCCTGAGAGCCAGAAGGAAAAAGGTTGGAATATTTCCATTTTGGAATAGAAGTGAAGACTTTGGGACGTGAGAAACAAAGTCCTCTTTCTTTTTGGGGAAGAACACGTCCCTGTAGTGGACATTGGGTCTTGCTTTGTCCCAAAAACCACACAATAAGCATCAGTTTGCTGACGATAATGTTGGATTTTCTCTGCATTTCTATCTGATTTTTCTCACTTGATGAAACTCAGAGAAACATATGACACAGTCAGTTGTCAACAATCTATGAATGGGATTCCAAAGCTTGTGTTTAGTGGCCAATGACACAGTGGGGATCAGTCCCAACACAAGGACATGATCTGGTCTGTGCATTGGGACTGGGCCATTAGAAAGCAGTTGTCAGCCTGTTGTCATTGCCAAGGCCTCAAATCCTGATGCTGTGTGAAGAAGCTTTGAGTAGTTTTTGTTCCTGAACTGAAGCCAGCAGCTTTTGGTCCTGACACTGTCCACCCAGTTTGTTCCCTGATCCAAATCTCATTGTGAAGAACAAATCCACAGTGTCTCTATAAAGTTGATCCCATAGAAATGAAAGCACATGTGGAGCACAGAGACACACAGATGAAATCATGTGTCCAGGTGGTTGAGCTGTGTTTAGTGTCTGAGCTGCTGCTGCTGCTGCTGCTGCTTTACCTCTGTGCTGTGCTGAGGCTGCAGCCAATAAAGCCAGAGAAGAAGATGCAGAGAGGGAAGAGACAGGAGACAGGAGAGCCTGGGGGAGCTTCCTTGGCTCAGATAGAATAAGGAGGAACAATTCAATGCATTGTTTTGCTGCACTTTGGAACTGGGTCAACAAACTTTAAGCAGGAAACTTTAAAGCTGCACAGTGACAGTATGAGCCATCAACTAGATTGATTCTGCTGTTGGCTGGAAAGCAGCTTCTCTTCCCATGTGCTGACAATAATATCATGATATAGTCAGACTATTATTACTATTATTCTGACTGTTCTCATATTATTCTTCTCATTATTATCATTCTACATTTCCCTTCAGGGATTAATCAAGTTGATCTCATCTCATTATTCTAATGAAAAGAAGAAGAATTGTCATCATCATCATCACCATCCTCATTGTCATCAACATCAGTGTCACATTGGATCTCCTTCTTTGCTTCTTTATTCAGGTTGAGAGGCTGCAGGTTGTCAGAGACCAGCTGTGGTTATCTGGTCTCAGCTCTGAAGTCCAACCCCTCCCATCTGAGACACCTGGACCTGAGTGGAAACAACCTGCAGGATCCAGGAGTGCAGCAGCTGTGTGATCTTGTCCAGAGTCCAGACTGTAGCCTGCAGACTCTGAGGTCAGTAGAGGGCTGGAGTCAGTCCATGGTGCTTTCAGCAGGATTGGACTAAACCCAGTCAGTATCAAAGCAAAGATCCAGGATTTCCTGTAAAGCTCCAACCTTCTCAGTGAAGCTGTGAGAGGAGAACAGGGACAGGCTTCAGGATTGGACAGAAAGACAGAGAGAGAGACAACAGTCAGCCAATCAGATCAGCCAGAAGCTTGTTGTGATCATGTGTTTGAGTTGATGTGAAGACGACTGTTGCTGATGAAGTCAGTGAGTCAGGAACACAAAAACAGTCTTTTATCCAGATCAATGTCAGGCAGCTGAGGTTGAGCTTAATTCCTGCATTTCAATCCAACAAACACTGGTTCACTTTGGCCTGGTCGGTCACCATGGAAACTGGGTTGATCAATATAGTCATCTATAGCTAACTTGTACTGAAGCAGGATCAGTTTAATGTCTCACATGAGAATTTATCAGTAGCCAATCAACCAAGTGGAAAAACTCCAGTCAGTCTTCAAACAGGATCCCAGTCTGAACCAAATCCTGGTTCACCTTAAAGTCACAGTGAAGACCAGAGCAGTGGGCTGAGTCCTAGGTTCTGTCAGAGGTCATGTGGGCTCTGAATCAGCAAATCAGGTCAATTGAAGGTTTGTGATCATTTCAGTTGAGTCTGATCTAATTCTAGCAGTGAACAGTTTAATCCATAATGTGAAGGAATGAATCCAAACTACAGCCTGTGATGAACTGAGGAGAAATCTGATGGGATTGTCAGCAGGGACTGGACAGAACACACACGTTGCAGATCCATGATGTGTGGTGGTGCAGTGTATTGTCTGGAGCTAGTTGAGGGTTTGATGACTCCTTGTATGTGGACGCCTGCTGAGAGAAGGAGGAAATAAAAAGGAGGAAAAGAGAATCTGATTATTTATTTACTCTCCTTCTAACTGAGGTTTGTTCCAACAGCTTTGGCTCCAGGGGGAAACAGTGACTCAATGTTCCAAAGACAAATCCTGTGAGTAACATTGAAACATTGTCTTCATCTAATTTTTAAAGTCTGATTTTACAAAGTGTTTTTGCTCATTTCATTGTCAAATCTTTCTAAATTGTGTTTTTGTCTTGGCTCAGGAAAACACCTGGGCCCAAAGAACTACAGGCTGTGTTTGATTTGAGGTTCCTGCAGATCCTTCCAAGTCTCAACAGGTCTTGAAATTCCAAATCTGTGGAGAATCACTTGAATCTGGGAACTGAACACCCCGAAGAGAACAGAAATGGACAGAGTTCCAGACAGATCACCAGTCACATGGTGTTCTGCACAATGAAGGACCAACCAGATGGATTCTAAGATTCTTTTCCACCACTGCAAACAAGCTGCTGTTAGACTGTTCTAATGTTTGATTCTTTAATTCAGCTCATGTCTCTGATCAGTTCTCCCTCTGTTTCCCCCTGTGGAAATATTGGAAATAGCTGAATTAATCTTCCAAAGACAACTGACTGCAAAGTTTCTATGACTTCACCTCAAACTCTTATCAAGGTGTTGATCCAAATATGGAAATGTCTTGATTTTGTCTTTTTGCCTTTTTAAACACTTTTTGTTTCCTGACATTTGAGTGTCCACATCCAGATGTGACAGTGGCCTCAGTCTTTGCAGTGACGGTGCAGTGGTCGCTTGCTGCCACTGTTTGGGAAAGGTGCCCCCTTACTCCGTGGGAAACCAAACTTCTTTCTCCCAGTTGTTCTAGTTCCAGCCCTGGTTATGGTTTGTTTTGTTCAGAAAGGTGTTGGGAAGCCACGGCTCCTGCTCATTGGTCCAGTCTGAGTCTGCTCACCTCATTTCTACTGAATCTGTTTGGATGTGCTGTCCATTCTCCTCGTCCCACTGCTGAACCAGGAAAACTGGCATGTTGTGTTGCAGCCCCAGGCCTGGAACAAAACCGAGACCAGCCCTGCTCAGTCCTGGAAACTGTGGGACATGATCCAATATGTAACCATATCCATTCCATAAGCATTCATTGGATCTTATATGATCAGTCTTTTATATTCATTATGTACATAGCCTATATTTCTATTTTTATTATTAGGACTCTGTTGCTATAATAAACGTGGTTCAGACTTTGTCGACTGGAGACTTTGATTTCACACATTGGCAGAGAAGAAAAGAGAATCTGCATGTTGCTGAGGACTGGAGACAGGTGAAAGGGTCCTAACCTGTCCTATAAAGAACCTCTAACCTATAGGAGGCCACTAACCTGTAGGAGAACATAAGAACAAAGGAAACACCACGGTGCACGATGAATAAGAATGTGAATGAAAGGTCTGTGGATGGTGCCGATAATCAGTTGGCTTTGGGTTTATATATATATGTAGACCTAAAGAGCTAATGTGGTGGTGGGATAGCAGCTGTTATCAGACCACAACCAAGGTGTGGGAACCCTGTTTATAAAGCTGGATGTGGACCTGAGTCTGGACCTGGACCTGAGTCTAAAGCAGAAATCTGGGACTAACCTTTAGTTGCTCACCACAACTGTTGTTGCTACAAATCCTGTTCATGTTGTTCTGAGTGTAATGTAAAGATGAGGATTTAACCTTTGACCCTTTTGAGGCTGAGATTAAAACTAGGAGGGGCTAGAAACTAAATTTAGATCAGACCAGATTATTGATGAGATGGGGCTGGGTTTAGGACTAGAGGGGACTAGATTTAGGACCCCCTGTGGTCCTAAGGCACAGGGTTTGTGGGTAAACAAAGACCAGATTGTGGCTGCAGAAAAGCCTCCAGAGGATCAGAGGAAATAACTGGTGTTTCACTGTTTGTCTCCTGGTCCAGTCTCCAGTTTGATGTAGAACAGGATTTAGTCTTTATTTGGATCCACTCTAGCTTCCACACTGTCTAAAGTTTCTAAGTTTCTGTTTTCAGGTTTATCAGCAATGAGAACAGATCCAGCCTAATTGGAGTCTGTGAATGTTTCATGTCACCTGTGTTTTATTGGGCTAAACTCTGTTTTAAGTCGTGTTTCCTCGTTAAGACTCAGGATTTGTTTTCCAAAGGCTGCTGGTTGTTAAGAAAAGCTTTATAGACTGATCCTCATGGTGGAATGAGGTTTTTAGGGAGGACCACTGGATGTTTGGGGTCAAATTCACATGTAAATATAAAACACATGGGACCTGTTCAGTCTAAGTGCCAGGGACAGATCGTCACTATGAGACTGGATGTCATCATTCCAAATACCGAAGTGAAACGACAAGAGGGCAGAAGACAGAACTTGGACGAAAAGCGTCAAAGTATCTTTTAGAAGGTTGGTATCATTTAGGGCAGCGCCAGCATCCTAACTGAAGTGATGCATCGAAGGACTTTTGATGGACTGTGGTCCATAAATAAGTCCATACTATTGAAAACAGTCCATCATCTTATTAAACTGCTAGTCATTTAAATGTCATGTCAAACTACCAGTATAGGTCCACTTTACTGCTAACACATATAGCTAGGGAGGCAGGCCCCATATCAGAACCCTTAAATATAAACATTAAGAGAACATCAACTTTATCAGTCCCTGAAGGAGCACTCAGGTTAGGTGTCACATTAATTCACATGTCAATGACTGTTACCATTAAAAAGAATCTGTTATTAATTAGCTGCCCCTTTACTAACATTTGGAAAAAGGGCAGGTTTTGGCCTTGGCCAGTCATTTCCAGTGGGGACATGTCACAGGTTCAGTTTTTTCCAACACGTCTTCTAGGAGGACGTCTTTACTATATTAAGGGACCGGACAGGGACATAAGAGCAAAAGTGGTTTGTGGTGTTGAGGAAGCCGACGCCACTTTTGCTGCATTTCCTGACAGCCCAGCAGGAGGTCACAGTGGCCAGAAAAAGACCAGAGGTGCCATTTCAAAACGTTCCTTCTGGCCTGGAAGGACCAGGGACATGGACAGATGGGTAAGAATGCACTTTGTTATTTCCAAATCAGTCATTTCACCCACTAGTTCATGAATCATTTCATGAGTTCTGATGTATTTGAACACATAACCAGACTGAAGGACATTTGGTGCTTGTGTGGGACATTGCAGTCCAATGGAGTCAGTCATTAAATGTTCCCCAGCACATTATCTTTAAGTGACTGCATCATAGTGTCAGCTGAGACTAAATGAGTTGGCAACCATTGGCAATGAGGGTTGGCAAACTGTACCAGACATAATATGTTAGAGTCCCAGTTTGCTGTTGTTCTGACCTCATCATGCATCTATGTTTTATACAGGTGTCAGAATGGATGGTGTGCCAGTCAGCCCAGCACATGATAAAGCAGGAGGTTCAGTTCACTCCTATGAAGGTGTTCATGTTTCTATCAGATATATTGTTACTGTGAGACATGGTCAGATGGTCCCGATGCCCCGATACCTGTGCACAGCTTAAACACATTGTGTTAGACAGGTTTGGATCTAAACTATGAGACAGGCATTTCACTTTATCTCAGCATGTCTGAAAGTGACTGAGTGAGGGAGCTATTGAGACGAGCCACCTCAGTCTAAAACTATATTGTGTATCAGCTGTTATGAAGAGCTTTGACTCCATCATTTGGAATCTAAGAGCATCCTGACAGTAGCCCAGAGTCAGTCCAGACCAGAGCTGAGTCTAAACCATGAATCACATGTGTTCTTCCAATTGTTTTTCATTTCAGGTGACGCAGCCTTTGGAGCTTGTTGGGATGGACCTGACTGGCAGGTTGGCTGAAACCAAAAGTGTCTATCAATATGTGTGTGATGACTGACTACTACACTAAATGGCCACAAGCCTGTCCTCTGCAGTCAAAGGTGCAGAAGAGGTTACACAACAAATTCTAAAGTTTGTGGATCAGTTTGAGGCACCAAAACACATTTGGACAGACCAGGGGAGCGAATCTGTAAATGCGGTAAGGCTGGACCTAATTAGTCCTCCTTATTTCTTAAATGTGATAGTAATAACTGTCTTCACATGTAATTGTGTGATATTGTAGCAGTCACACTGCCTTGTTTTTGTCAGATCAACAAGCGTGTTAGTGCCAAACTAGGCCTCAAACGGAGTCTCTGTGCTCCACATCATCCTCAGACTAATGGTTTGGTAGAGAGGATGAATGCAACCATCCAAAGTAAGGAAAGCACAGCATCAATATGTCATATTGTGATACACAAATACTTAAAGACTTTCCACAATTTCAATGTTGAGCTTTTTCTTTCAGGGTTCTCTGCGAGCTCGTTGGAACAAAGCCAAGTACGTGGGATCCAAATCTTGATGCCTCATGTTTGGTCTGAGGACCAAGAAACAAATGTCCACCAGATGTTCACCATATTTTTTGATGTTTGGTCAGGAGGCTCGATGTCCTGCAGAGGTTCCAGAGGACTACCAGGTATGTGAAAGATGAACATGGTATCTAGTTCCACTCTGAGGACTGACTGAAGTTTGTTTCATGATGCAGTGTCATGATGTTATAGTGATGTGCAAACAAAAAGGGTCTTGCTCTTATATTTTGGGCCAAATAGCAGCAGTGGTGCAGTTTGAAGAATTCAAACTGATTTTTATAGGTGGACAAAAGTGCTGAGGACGTCATTAATGAGGAGACAGTGTCCAAAGACATAGAGCGCCTGGATGACATCAGGAACACTGTTCTCGATAATGTGGCAAAGGTACAAGAAAAGACACAGCGGAGACTCAAGGCAAAGAGACAGACCTGGATTTGTGGTTGGTGATAAGGTCTGGAGGCAAATATACGCAGCCAGCAACGTAAGGGTGGAAAGCTGGAGGCAAACTGTCTGGGCCCTTTCACAGTAACCTATGTGGGAGGCAAAGTGCTGATCTTGTGGGGAAGATGCTGCTGTTTTTAAAAAGATAAACACTGACCATCAAAAGCCACGAGTTCCTCACAGGACTGACACAGTTTCCCCATCAGGAGCAGCTTCAGAACCAGCTGCTTCCTCAGTTGCTGCTACTGTCCCACCTGCCTCTGACCCTGTCCCACCTGCTGCTACTGTCCCACCTGCTGCTTCCACCAGTCCAGTGCCAGATCCCAAAAGAAGTCCAGCTAGAAGCAGCACATAGTGTCCAAAAGGTGAAACACTGTCAACAGTATCAAAGAGCATTGAGCTCAGAATATGTAGCTATGGATTTATTGTTGTTGGAGGGATTTATGAGGTGAACTTCACTGTGTTCATTTCAGTATCTAAACAAGTGCACGATAATCCAGCTCCTGTATCTTCTTCAGATGTGACTGAGGTGTGGGAAGGGAAGCACTCCAACACTCATGTGGTTCTGTCCAAGATAGGACCTTATCAATTGTTCTGCTGGGATGTTGCAAGAATTGCTCCAAACCAAGAACTTGAGAGTGAAGTAAGTTTGTTGATTTTCCAAATACACTTTAAAATCATTTGTTGCTTCACTGGTTTTGCAGTCTAATTGTCCTGACCAACATGATTCAGTGTCAAATTGCAGCCATGTGTCATTATTCCTTCAGTTCAGTCCAGCAGAATGAAATGTTCATGGACTTGACATGGTAACAGCTCTGCTACTGAAAAAGGTGAAAACACATGAAACACAAGAATGGTTCATATAAAGATGAGTTTAAAATGGAAAATACACTAATTCATGTATAAGAACAACATGAAATGACTCTCAAACCTTCTGATGTGTCACAGGTGATCAGTGCTGACCTGACAGGACTAAGGAGGAATTAGAATAAACAGAATGTGGACCAAGTGGCTGTTACTGACAGCTATGAAATGACTCACATCTGGACAGAGAACACCTCCAAGCTCAAGGTTCTTTATAGCTCAGCTGTTGTTCTTGATTTGGGATTTCTAATTTGGGTTTATTCTGTTGACACATGTTGCTATGGTAACCATGTCTCAGCCAAGGCTTTGGTTTGTGTTGTCTTGTCTTCACCTGCAGTTGGATCCAATGAAATATAAAATGGTAGTGGGATTTTTAATGAGCACCATCACTGG